>NW_018745281.1:3781163-3838663 GCF_001683475.1 Chenopodium quinoa
TGGTGGGTAGACACTGGCGCTACACGCCATGTCTGCTATGATCGTCGGATGTTTAAAACTTATTCTGAAAACACCGATGATAAGAAAGTGCTGTTGGGTGATTCCCATTCCACTAATGTTGCTGGTATTGGTAATGTTGAGTTGAAGTTTACTTCTGGCAGGACTCTCATTCTGAAGGATGTACTGCACACTCCGGAAATGAGAAAGAAACTTAGTTTCTGGTTTTCTTCTTAATAAGGCTGGTTTTACACAAACCATAGGTTCCGATTTATTTACTTTAACTAAGAATGGAATGTTTATAGGGAAAGGTTATGCTACTGATGGCATGTTTAAACTGAATGTTGAGATTAATAAAATTTCTGATTCTGCTTATATGTTGTCTTCTTCTGTTAATATTTGGCATGCTAGACTCTGTCATGTGAACAAAAGACTCATAAAAAATATGAGCAATTTAGGCCTTATCCCTAATGTTTCCCTCAATGACTTTGATAAATGTGATTTTTGTAGTCAGGCTAAGATTACAAAAACACCTCATAAGTCTGTTGTTAGAAACTCAGAACCGTTAGATTTAATTCATTCTGATATTTGTGAATATAATGGAACGCTGACCAGAAATGGACAACGATATTTCATCACCTTTATTGATGATTGTTCTGATTATACTCGTGTTTATTTGATGAAAAATAAGAGTGATGCTTTTGATATGTTTAAGTTGTTTGTGACAGAGTTTGAGAATCAGTTCAACAAGCAAATAAAAAGGTTGCGTAGTGATCGTGGAACTGAGTATGATACTGATGCTTTTGTAGAGTTTTATAACTCACATGGTATCATACATGAAAGATCAGCTCCTTATTCTCCAGAAATGAATGGTAAGGCTGAAAGGAAAAATAGAACCTTTACTGAGTTAGTAGTTGCTATTTCCTTAAATTCTGGTGCTGCTGATCATTGGTGGGGAGAAATTCTTCTCACTGTTTGTTATGTCTTGAACCGTATTCCAAAGACTAAGAGTAAGATTTCTCCTTATGAATTACTTCGTAACAAACAACCTAACATTTCTTATTTCAGAACTTGGGGTTGTCTGGCATATGTTAGGATTCCTGATCCTAAAAGAGTTAAGTTAGCTAGTAGAGCTTATGAATGTGTATTCATTGGCTATGCTGTTAATAGTAAAGCATATAGATTCTTTGATTTAAGTGCACGAGTAATTATTGAATCTAATGATGTTGATTTTTATGAGGACAGGTTTCCTTTTAAATCTAGAAATAGTGGGGGCTCGTCCTCCTCTATTATTCCTAAAGACAGGTCTAACTCACAAGACTTGGATGCTGAACCCGAACTAAGAAAGAGCAAGCGGGCTAGAGTAGCTAAAGACTTCGGCCCAGACTTTGTAGTTCTGAATGTAGAGGAGGATCCTTCTACCCTCCAAGAAGCTCTAACCTCAGTGGATGCAGATTTATGGCAAGAAGCCGTGAACGACGAAATGGACTCACTTGAGTCTAACCGAACTTGGCATCTAACTGAGTTGCCACCAGGCTGCAAGTCAATTGGTTGCAAATGGGTCCTAAAAAGAAAGCTGAAAGTTGATGGGACCATTGATAAGTTCAAAGCCCGTTTGGTAGCTAAAGGCTACAGACAAAGGGAGAATGTTGATTTCTTTGATACCTATTCACCTGTAACTAGAGTAACATCTATTAGAGTATTAATATCTCTTGCTTCTGTTTTTAATCTTGTAGTACATCAAATGGATGTGAAGACTGCATTCTTGAACGGTGAATTGGAAGAAGAAATCTACATGGATCAACCGGAAGGATTCATTGTTCAAGGAAAAGAGCATCTGGTATGTAAGCTAGATAAATCTCTTTATGGTCTCAAACAAGCACCTAAACAATGGCATGAAAAATTTGATAACTTAGTCATCTCACATGGTTTTAAGATAAATGGTAGTGACAAATGCATATATGTAAAATTTGAGAAGGACATATGCACTATAATTTGTCTATATGTGGATGACTTGTTAATTTTTGGCTCGAACATTCATGCTGTGAATGATGTAAAGCTATTGTTGAATGCTGAGTTTGATATGAAAGACCTAGGAGAGGCTAATGTAATCCTTGGAATTAAGATTACTAGGACAGAAAATGGAGTTTCTTTGGATCAATCTCATTACATTGAGAAGATCCTAAAGAAATATAGTTACTTTGACTGTAAACCTGCTAGTACACCTTATGATCCCAGTGTTAAATTATTTAAGAACACTGGTGATGCCGCAAGGCAATCTGATTATGCGAGCATCATTGGCAGCCTTCGGTATGCCACTGATTGTACTAGACCCGACATTGCCTATGTCGTGGGATTGTTAGGCAGGTTTACTAGTTGTCCTGGTAATGAGCATTGGCATGCTATTGAAAGGGTCATGAGATACCTTAAGAGGACCATGAACCTAGGGTTGCATTATGAAAGGTTTCCAGCTGTACTAGAAGGCTATAGTGATGCTGACTGGAACACTTTATCAGATGACTCTAAGGCTACTAGTGGATATATTTTTTCTATAGCCGGTGGAGCTGTATCTTGGAAGTCTAAGAAACAGACTATTTTGGCTCAGTCCACCATGGAGTCAGAAATGATAGCACTAGCTACGGCTAGTGAAGAAGCAGGTTGGTTAAGAGGCCTGCTAGGTGAAATTCCCCTATGGGAAAAGCCATTACCGGCTGTCTTGATCCATTGCGATAGTACCGCGGCTATTGCAAAAGTTCAGAACCGTTATTACAACGGTAAGAGACGACAAATACGTCGTAAGCACAGCACTGTGAGAGAATATCTCTCTATCGGAGCTGTTAGAGTGGATCACGTACGCACTGAGAATAACTTGGCTGATCCTTTGACGAAAGGATTAGCTAGGGAGAAAGTCCATTTTTCCTCTAAGAAAATGGGACTATTGCCATTGAAATGAACCACACATAATGGTAACCCAACCTATGAACTGGAGATCCCAAGAAATAGGTTCAAAGGGTAATAACAAGTTATGGTGTGTTATGAGTTGAATATGTTCAAAAGACATAATTTCCTGAAGCGATCAAGGATGAGTTAATAGGAACTCTTAATGAAATCTATACTCCAATTTGGAGTGGAGTACCAAGCTACAGGAGTACTCTTGATAGATTCACCTATGTGAATGTGGAAGTTAGGCCGCTTCCTATGAAATGTGTGGCAGCATTTCTAGAGCATTCACTACACTGGGATAGACGTGCATGGCCGAAATAGCACGGGTCTAGAACAACACCAAGAGTAGGTTGTGTGTGGTACGTTGTCAGAGATAGGGTTCAAAACTTCGAGTCACCCTTGTTGAATCTGAATCGTACTCACTACGTCAAAGTTCAAGTTGAAAAACACTTCTGTTTATGCGCAACCTATATATGTATGGATTCTGCTCAAAAATGTTTTCAAAAAATTCAAGTGGGGGATTGTTGGAACAACAAGTGTGTAGTGTGTGAATTTTGTGAAAAAACTCAAAGTCCCACATTGGTGGGAAATGAGAGTTTTACTCTCTTTATAATATAGAGAGTGGGCTAAAGGGGTGTGGCCCTTGGGCTACCCACATTTTGTGGAGAGGGAGGACCTATATGGTAAACCATCTATCACACACACGCGCGCCGAACCGAACCGAGCCGAGCCGGGCCGGGCCGGGCCGGGTTGGGTTGGGTTGGGTCGGGTCGGGTTTATTAAATAAACTTATTTTTTGGACAAGGCTAATTGCGTGATTAGTTCCTTGATTTTTGCTAAACGTTTTTTGACTGATTACATTTGACCGTTTTTTCAAAACTGATTAATGGAGCGTTAATCATGCAAACGTTTTCACTGATTTTTTGCTAAACGTTTTGCCACGCATTAATCTTATGTAACCGTTTTGAACGTTCAACTTATGACCGTTTTAATTGCGTGATTAGTGCCTAATTAAACGGCAGCAGTTACGTTGCAATTTTTCCTATAAAAGGCGTGTTGATTTCCTGTTTTTGAGACACAACAATATACAGAAAGCAATCTTCTTCTCCTCTCTATTTTTCCTCACAAAAACAAAAACCCTCGAGCAGTTTCTTTTCTTTTTTGGTGTTTAGTTGCCCGGTGGTTTTGTGCAGTTCCACCGGTATAATTACAATAGAGGAAGGCTGTTTTATCCTGGGGAACATCCGGTTGTTGTACGAGCTGCTTGCACAAATTAAAGGGCAGTACCGTGAATGTTCTAAAGAGAGCGACATAGTCCGCGACTCAGTCTATTTCCCGGTAACTTTGTTCTGTTTTTATTGTTTACAGCAGTTCGGTTTATAACAATATGTATACCATACCACTGAGTGTTCATGAAAACTCTCTGTTTTGATTTATATAACATCGAATTTGAACGAGAGGTTTAGCACCACATCATGACATACAAGTGTACACATCGATAATAAACTACCATGAAGAAGTTGGAACTCACTCTCCCTAGCTAATATTGTTAAACAAGGAATGTGCTTTGAAATAATTATACATCAAATCTTTTTGAAGTGATCTATAAATTGAACTTTTTTTTATTTTTTTTTATTTTTAATGATTTACTCGTAATAGATAGTCAAATGACAATAATATGTTAGCTTAAATTAATCTAAAGTCACAAACAATCCATCTCTAGCAAGACATTATAAATATCCATATTAAATAATATATCTTATAATCAATAGAACCATAAACATTTCCATAAGTTATATTGGTAATTGTATCATATTTGTAGGACAGTATGAGATTTGAATTAATTATTGTAGCAAAAATTTTGTGTTAAATCTATAATTTTTTGTGTTTGATATTGAGTTTGTATAATTTTCGAATAATTTATACTTTACTGTTAATTGCAAATCTATTTGACTGTAATTGGATTTTTTGTTTATTTTAAAACAGTAATTGCTTTACTATTAATTACAAATCTACAATTCAAAAATGCAAAACCCCTAAACTTTTAACCAAAATTTTTCTTGGCATACATATTTGTCCATGTAAGCAAGAAAGTCCCTAAACTATAGCCTAGTGAGCAAGGGAAAAAGGAAGACACTAAACTTTGCCTATTCAACAAAGAAGTCCATAAACTTTGTTGACTAAAGAAATTTCAAGTTTCTCAACTTGAGAAACACCCACTATTTGGGGTCAATCATGCCCTTAATTTAAAATATTTTTCTTAGGGTTTTTCATTAAATTTGGAAATGGTAGTGTTGGAGATTGTTGTGGTGTTGGGCATAGTGTTCGTTGTGGTTGTTTGAGTTCGTCTGCCATTGATAATGAGAATGGAAGAAGAGAGGTTGAAGGAAATGGAGGTTGATGATTAGTGCGTGTTAAAACATTAAAACAAAAAACGTTGCTCAGAATCATAACATTACCATTTGAGATACGAAATTCAATATTAAGCAGCCTGTGTGATTCACTCTTGATAAAAAGTAAATGTTGCCGGGATTGCTTAGACATTGACTCATTAGTGGTAGCCTAGTAGGTAGGTAGAGTGGAGGTGATTAACATTGGTCTGGCCCGAAAATAAGACGGGTTTGTGCAAGCATAAAAACACATTTTAGTTTAAAACCCAATCCGATCCGGAAAAGCCCGAAAGCCCGTTTTGGCCCGGCATGCCCACTACTTTTTACGGGTTTGGGCAAGAGGAATAATGGTAAGGCCCGGCCCGACCCGATTTTTGATCACCTCTAAGTTAGAGGGACTAAAATGCAACACTTAAAAAAGTTGAGGGACTAAATGGAAACAACTCCCAAAAAAAAAAAAAAAAAAAAAAAAAAGAAGAAGAATAAGGAGGACATAAAAAGCAAAGACGGCTGGGAAATCCGGGAATAAATCAGCGGCATCAAGTCTAAAAAGCAGAGGAGGAGGAGGATTGGATCTCCTAAGCAGAGCAGAGGAATTGTAAGGGGTAAAATTCCTGAATTTCTCTCTTTTCTTTTTGTTTAGTGTCTGTAATTGGGTTAAATTGTTGCAGGTTCTCTGACTTTCCTCCTAATCGCCTTCGTTGCTGCTGATACAATGACTCATATCCTTGTTTTATTGATTTAGTTCTGTTTTACTACGTATTAAATTAATAATTGTATGAATGGGATTTGTATTTCTGTGTTTCCTTAATAAATTAGATTGAACGAGGTAACCAGCGAGAAAAAGATCGTGAAAGAGCTCAGTCTCGCGGCGGCGCCAAGAAGGGTGGCAAGAATGATGGCCTCACCCCCGAGCAACGCCGCGAAAGGTTTCTTCTTTTTTATTTATTTATATATTTATTTTTAAATTCATATTTTAATTTAGGGTGTTCATTTAGGGATGCAAAGGCGCTACAAGAGAAGACGGCCAAGAAGGCCTCCGGTGCCGGCCAAACTAGTGGTGGAGGTACCACCACCAACAAATAACGCCCTCTTATAATCCCTTATTACTACTCTTTATTATAACAATAAATTCATACTCTATATGTCATGCTGTTTTTTGAATCAAGGATTCTCAGTTAAGTTTGTTCTCTCGTGTCCGTGCATTTCGAATAACGATTCCTCGTGTGTACTGTTATCTTTTAATTGCTACTTCTACTGTATTCACACTCTATTATAAAAGTGGGGTTTTGAAGAATGGTTTAATTGCTATTTCCATTACAGTTGGGTGATTTGAACGATGGTTTAATTTTCAATACAAAAGGGGGACTGGATGAATGGTTGAATTGCTTTTACCATTACAAAAGGGGTTTGAAGAATGGTTTTCAATTACTGAATCCTCTTGTTAACATCATAATAACCACATATATTACTGTTTACTTTCATTTCTTCAATTGTAGGAAACCTCTCATCAACTTCCTTTTTTGACTCTTTATTAGGTTCTCCAATGATTTTTTAGTTTTCCCTTCTAGAGAAATTCTATTATTTTTTCGATGCAATAATTCTTGAGTGAAGCAGATGAATTATATTTACGGCAACTATGGGTGTAAGTGTCATCAATAAACTTCATATTACAGATAAGTTTTGGGCTCTTTCAAAATTTTATCGGAAAGGGAATAGCTTTTATGTCTGAGGCTCTGAACAATTCTATGTCTGCCAATCTGTTTCTTTCTCACAATTTAACGTTTCACCTCCAATTTGTAATGTTCATGATAGATTTCTTGGTGCATTCCAAATTTTAAGTATTTTAAGGCCATGTTTATTCAAGTAGATAGGTACAGCAGTGGTGTTGATATTAAAGAGATTATATTGTGTATTTGTATTATAGGAAAGGTGGAGGTGACATTTATATGTATGAGCTTGGCTTTTTCATTCCTCTCGGTCCTTAAAGAGGTGATGTTTGTCCATAAAGACGCTGACTTTCTAGCTTGTCTAATATGATGCAGTAGACTAGGATGAGAGCTCATAGTCATCTCATGATAAGAAATTCGTGGTGTGGTTTACACTTCACACCAAGCTATTTGCTTTTACATCAGGGGAATCTTATTCGGCATGTTTTAGCTTATCAGAAATCATCATCTCCCTTGGGAGATTTTTATGTGGGTACAATGTTACTAATGGGGTATTTGGTTCAAGCTTTTATATAGGAATGGAATGGATCATGGATGTGATAATATTAATGATGAAAAATTTGTTTGGTGGGACACATTTAGATATGGAATGTCATACCCAAGGGTTTGTCATCCCCCTCTAATCCCCTAGCTTCATTCTTATACCCATCACCCCCCCCCCTAAAGATTGAGATTCCATACTTCCCTCTTTCATTAATAGTATCGAACTCCATCTTTCTTGAGCGAACCAAACAGCTTTAAAAAATAAATGAATTTTCAATCATTTATGTGAGGAGTCTTTTCCTGAAATTCTGAAAGACACCTGTTTGGTTATGTGAGTTTGAGTATTCCGTGTTTCTTTTCTTCATTTCCTTACTTTCTTCTCTCCCATCCTTTTGTCCCATCCACCTCCTATTGCTGATGTAACCTCAACCCCCATTGTAATTTTTTTTTCCAAAAGTTTTCCCGCCAGATTATTATTGTTTTCATTACTCATGGACTTCATTTCAAAGGCATTCAAAGTGAGGCTTACTTTATTGATGTATATCTGTGACTGTCGTGCTTCTCTTTAGCAGCCTTTATCGTGCCTGGCTACTGCTGAGTTTAAAAGTGCTTTCAATCTACAGTGGGGCTTTTGGCTGCTGATTTGTGTGATAGTGCTGTTGCATGAAGCTGTTAGGTATTCTCTTTTTTGTTGACTACTATTATTTTAGGTGGACGCCATAGAAACTATGAGACTTGGTTGTAAGGTTTGGAGCAAAGGAGCAAAATTGTTTTCTTTGCTTTGCTTTCTTCTCACAAAGTTCCAATTCTGTAGTAGAGAAGGGGCATGTATGTATACCTTTTCTTTTTCTTTTCTTTGATTTTGATATTTCAATTTGAAACCGTTTTGAGAAACTGAGAGGTACTATTGCATGGGAAGATGAGTAGTGGTTTGTTGGGATAGGTTTGGCTCCATTTCTTCCACAGCAATCTTATCTAACTATTTAAAATATATTTCAATAGCATTATTAGTTAGCAATCTTAGCGTATAGTTTCTCTTGTAAAAATCCCTATTGATGCACCAAATAGTTGCATCTTGCTAATTAACTTTGCTAGGGAATTGCAAAACTAGGCTGTAATGCAGAGCCATATGGTCTTAGCTCCTTGCACTTACTCTTGCTGCCTTTCCTTGGTGGAGAAGGGGGAGTCAAGTGTTTTTAAATATTTTACCACTTGTGGTGGAGCTATTGGATTGCTTGCTTAAACTGTGGTACAGAAGGAATGGGGGACCCACATAAGCAGACTCAATTTAGCTATCAACTGATGCATACCCAAGAGAAGCAGCAAAGGTTCATGATCACTAAATATCGTGCTCTGCAAAAGCTGAACTGTAGCCAAGCAACCAGATAGTACTGCTGGGTATGTAAATGGGATGTAAACCTTTATCTGGACAAAAAAAGCTGCTGGCTCTTGTGATTCTGAAAGTTGGACCTATCTGATGGCGTGTTGCCTTGCAGTTCCAATGGATAAGATTTTAGGTTGAGTGAAATTTTATGCCCTAAAATTCAGTGAGTCCTTAATTCTGGGTCATCGGTATCAGTTGAACCCTTTGAAGGGGCCAGTGATAGAATCTGGATATGCAGAAGTAACAAAAATGAAGGAGTGGGATGTCATGAGCCCTGTGGAGTTGGTCATATATTTCTTCAAGTACAAAGGAGTGCTGATAGGGTATAAATTTGCCCTTAAAATATGTACAGTAGTGTACAAGGTTTTTTTTTCTTTGTGTGTGTGTGTGCGATCGTGTGGTTAGTAAAGGTGGATGGTTAGAGTCTTAGAGATTGTCAGATTTGGTGTTGTATTAAAGAAGTTGATCATGAGAAATTCTAGGTATGTAATGAAGTGAAACTCTAGGGAAGAATGTTTCTCACTCAGTCACTCTGCCTGAAAAGTCTAGGTATGCTTAATCCGCAAGGAGTTTATACTTTATAGCATCATGGTGCAGAAGCTTGAGATAAGATAGAAAATTCTGTAGAGAATTTCTCTTGAATTTTTTTTATGCCTTTTTCCCGGTGCTTCATCAAAGAGGTAGCGAAGTTCAAGGATAAACCACTTACTATTCTGAGCTTTGAGAAGAATTTAGAGAATTGTGAAGAATTCTTGCCAAAGTTGCTTCTATTCATTTGATACCAATACTAGTTCTTCTACAATAAAAACCTTTTTGTATACTTGTCCCCCTTTTCTTCACCTCACACTTTGTTTGTATTTAGCAATCATGGGACTATTTTGTTTGTGTCTAATGTTATGATTGAAGTCAACTGAGAATCCAAAGGGAGAAATGTAATCTATTAAACAATTAATTGGTTTGCATAATGACATTTTATATAAAGAAAAATAACTTGAAACATCATATAACGTGTGGAACGCATAGAATTAATTACTCCCTCGATATTTTAGTTCTACGCACTTCCCTACCTTTTTAAAAGTATGAGTAAACTTTTATGAATAGTGTTGTGACGATTATGCCCTTAAAAATGTTTGTTTACCTATTTACCTCTTTTAAAAGTATGACCACACTTTTATGAATAGTGTTGAGACGATTATGTCCCTAAAATGTTTATTCACATATTTTCCCTCATTAATGTTAACTGTTTTTATTTTTTTATTTTTTAACTCTTAACATTTATATCCCTAAAAATATTTGCTTACATATTTTGCTTATTGAACTCTACTAACAACTAAAGTTATACCTTAACGCCTAACCTAAAAAACTTCCCAAAATGGCTAGCTATGACGCGTGCATCGCGCGCTTTAGCCACCTTAGTAATTTAGAAAACTTTGACCAAATTTAGATAATAAATATGAAAGAAGTCATGTGAAATGAGATTTTTTTTATATGTAGTAGTGTGTATCAATATCAACTTTTCATTACATTTTCTATTACATGGCAATATTTTAGAAGGTGAAAACTGTGCATTGGAGACTGTAGACTTTCATTAGTATTGTATTTGGGTATAGAGAAAGGAAGGAAAAGAAGGGGAGGGAGGGGAAGGGGAGGGGAGGGAAGGGAAGATTGATGAGTTTTCTTTTCAATTATGATCAATTTCTTACAATTTAATCCCTCTATTTCTCTCCCCTTCAGGTTCCAGTTCATATGTATCATCTTTCATTTATTCCCTGACATTAGCTTATATTCATCACCTCTGCAAGTATTTTAGAAAGATGCACCTCTTTAGATTTCATATTTCTTAGCAAACTGTAGCCTTGAAAACTTAATAGGTGAATGGATTTAGCTTATACTGTTAGTTTCACTCGAATATATTAGTTGTTAATTCATTTTATCTGCAATAAGTCAATGAAATTAATTAAGCAACTGTCTAATAATTGGTTACTAGTCAGGACTAGTGGAGTTTGGTGTTTTTGCTGCTTAATATATTGTAGGTAGGAAGGACTTGTTTGTCACTTTGGAGGCGTGATGTGTGTAAACAATGTTATCCTGTTAAAGCACATGGTTTGGGAAAATAAATATGGCCACTAAACATAAACTACTTAGTTAGCTGTTGTTGTAAAGTTCAGGAGCAGCTTGACGAAAGGGAAAGGAATTTATATTTATACCAATACTTATGCCTATGCTTTAAGGTTGCTGCATATATTTGTCCTTGTTCATGTCCACTGTCACGTTGTTAAGGGACAGTTATGATCTGTTTGACATAAGGAATTTTGCTATATGTCTGGAGCTGCTTAGGCTGTTCTTTTCCATAACATCTAATTTCGAGTTTCAAGTTCCTGAATTATCTCTGCTAATCTCTATTTCCATTCTAGTAAATATTTCTGTATTCCTTTTTCTGTGAATTTCAGGAGAGTTATCTGTAATGACTATTGTGGGTCTTTTTGGCAAGTTGAAGTCAAACATATATACAAGTAGTTGGTGTGTGTGTGTTTTTACCTTGGGGGCAGAATTGTTATTAAATCTTAGTTATTAGCATGATATAGTCAGATTGGTAAGGCATAAATAATTAATGTGAGGGTAAGATTTGTGATGATGGTCAGTATCTTGTAATTCTTGTCTTTTGGAGTTCGGAGATAACAAATTTGGATCGATAATTGCAGTTAATACTTGGTTATAGTAACAGCAAGTTGCTTAGATTTGGTGGACATTATGAAGGATATACCGATATAAGGTGATGTCAGTTAAAATTGAGTTTCATAGTAGAGGACTAGTGGATGTAGGTAATACAAATTGGTTTGGCATGATTAAGGGTGATGAAATTGTTCAAAACTGGGGGTTTTGATGTGCTAATACTCCGTAGAAACTATTGGAATTTGTGATGTTCTGATGTTGGGGATAATAAACTTGTTGGAATTTACTGTTAGGATTGAAAACTTTATAATTTGGGAAATTTTGTTGAGGAATAAAGAATGTCTTAAGATCAAGTTAGTGATCAATGGGTAGTATGGAGACATTGTATTATAAAAATTCATGAAGCTGTAAGTTATGTGCGCGTATTAGTTTTGATGCCTTTTTCTGTTTTTGTAATTTTGTAGCTCATTCTGTTATGTTTCATTAGTTTATATTTCTTGCCTGCGCAGAGGTTAATAAAAGGCCAACGGGATATTCCTGTTCAGTGTATTTGGCAAATTCAGAGCTGCTATTTGTTCTGATCATGGCCGTATTTTGGCCAAACTGTTCGAGATCTTTCGGGAATTACTTAAAAGGTTCCCGAATTATAATTTCTCAGAATACACTCTGATCCATAGTTAATAAGCTGATGCCTATAGGATAATTTTTTACAAGAAAATATCAAAGAGTGTTAGTTTTTCTTCCTTATGAATTATCGTCTGAAGTTGCTATATCCCCCCTTTCTACTTGAGGGAATACACTTGAGCTTTAAAGACAAGAGTTGATGTGATACATTTGTGTGGCTGTTATTCTGTTATGGTGCTGGTGCTGGAGCAATGTCATGCCATTCCTTATTTATATGAGCACATACTAGTTGTTGGAGGCGTGTGTTGGAAATAATCTCTAACTTGCAACTCCATACTCTGCTTTTATGAGTGTAGAGGGAATGAATCATAGCCTCTAGCTAGCATTATTCTTTCAGGTTTTGGCATAATAACAGGCTTATTATTAGATAGACTGTCTCGGTGCTCCATTTGGTTTGTAGACAACTTGTGCATGCACAAGGAAGTCGTGTTTTATTTCACATGCTGGCAGTACCATTCTATGTGCTTCCTCATGTATAGTATGAGCATTGGGCATAGCACTTGTAAGAATGGGAGGGTTAAGAAGGTTGGAAGAAGCGGTAGAATGTAGATAGGAAAGATTGATGCAATCCTCATAATTAGGGTGCATTAAGTATGAACTTGCCAAAGGACTATGCATTGCGTTGTTTTATGTTATTTTATTTTTGGGCAAAGTTGAAAATTGTTTCCGTACACTGTATATAAGTGACAGCATTGGCAAGATGTTTTAACTTATGCTTTCTTTACTAATAATAAGGTATTCTGATTTAATAAGTTATACTTCGTATAAGATTTGTACCAAGTCTAATAGTAGAATACAAGTATGATCTAATACTCTAATTGCACCCTAGCATTGAGAGGTGTATTTAGCTATACTACATCAAGTAAGCTTTTGTTTTAATAATAAGGAAACACTTGATAGATGGGAAATTTTGAATTGAAAGTAACAATTCCGCTTAAAATGAATGGTAATTGTCATATTGAATACAGTACAATATTTAACAACTATTCCGTAGAGGATGGCCATTATAATAAGCCAGCTTTTCCGGCAAAACCTACACAACTTAAAATACGACTTGATGCGTGTGGTAGCCAACCTAGCAACCCCTCCACAAAACACACACAAAAAAAAAAAAAAAAAAAAAATCCCTTCATCTCCACTAAATGACACGATCAAACATTATGTTAATGCTCCTTTATCTGCTAATTAGTACTATTGTTAGATGGAGAAATGTCATCCTTATTAAAGAAATTTATCCAATGAAGAGAGAGCAATAAACTACTTACCTGTAAAGAAAGTAGACCTGGAAAATGGGTCATTCGGGTAGGGTATGGGTCGGGTCATTTCGGGTCGGGTCAAGTTCGGGCCAAAAAGTTATCGGGTCGGGTCATTTCGGGTTTCGGGTTGAGTTCGGGTCAATTGATAATCGGGTCGGGTCGGGTCGGGTATCGGGTCAACACTTCGGATCGAGTTCGGGTCGGGTCAATTCGGGTCGGATCAATTTCGGGTCGGGAATCGTTTTTTACTCAAGTGGCCTAGAAGATTTTGTATTCCAAGAATCTCAAAATATGTAAAATACTTACACCGTTACACATTACAAATTAAATAAAAAAAAATTAAGTTAGTTTGATTGCGGTTATTTTCTATTTTAGTTTGCTCAGGTCAAATCGTTAGCTTAAATAGATTCTGGTCATTTCAGGTATAAAGTAATTTTAGTTCGGGTCACTTTGGGTTTCGAGTCTATTTGGGTCAATTAATTCAAGTTAAAGGTCGGGTCACTTTGAGTATCGGGTCAACTTCGGGTCAGGAAAACTTCGGTCTCGGGTCACTTCGGTTCTCGGGTCAACTTCGGGTCGGGTCATTTCGGGTCGGGTCGTTTCAGGTCGAGTCATTTCGGGTTTCGGGTCAAGGTCGTTTCAATTCCACTTCGGGTCAGGTATGGGTCGGGTCGGGTTGATTTCGGGTTTCAGGTCAATTTCGGGTCACTGTTTTCGGGTTATGGGTCGGATCATTCGGGTCGGGTCTGGGTCAAGATTGCCAGGTCTAAAAGAAAGTAATGTTAGTATTATACTTGTATTAATTAAAGAAACATAACCTTAACAAAGCTACACACAACTTTAAAATTAATTTCCACAATATAAAATACATAGTATCTAACAAACGGGCTATAAAGACGTGCGAAAACAAAGGGAGTATGCATATATAATTAAACACGCTTGTTACACACGTACAATACATTGATTGGTGAAGAACCATGCATTTTAATTAATGTTAGCAGTTAAGTCTTCACCTTAAAAAAAATGTAAAATTTAGCAGTTTAGTTATATGTTTAAGGAAAGGAGATACGAAGGCAATTCAAAGCAATACAGAGGAATAATTAATTTGTCCATACGTTTCTGAAGTCTTAATCAAGATTCAAGAAAAATGCAAAACAAACTAATTAAGGGGAAATTTAAATAATACAAATTAAATCCCCGGCTTATTATTAATTAATCATGTCCATGTGCAGCGTAATATAATACAATAACACAGTAAGTCAGCAACCAACTACAGTATTGAAAAAAAAATGGTTAAATTTCTAACCTCAAAATGTATTGTTATATTGTGTAGTATGTACTGTCCTCATTTACAAGACTGTTACATAATGCATGCATTGCATATTCACGCACGTAACCAATATCAGACTTGAACTTTCTTGTTTTTACCAGATTCTCTTGAGCACTATATGCTTCACTCTTCTAGATGTGTGGAGGTTAGAGTTGGAGTCATTAATTTAGTGTTTTGCCCCTGTAATCTAGTTCATTCATTCGATCCCGATCTAGACAGTCATGAGCATTATAGATAGCTTGCTTTGATGCATGTGAAATAGAGCAGATTAATTAAATTATACTGTTGTTGGTTGATGAATCACTTGTATATCTGTCAAATATATATAACACGTACTATTATATCAACCTGACTACCAATTCCGATATATAGTATAAGCACCAAGGCAGATCAGGGGATTAGACTTAAGAAATAAGTTTGTGGCGGAAGGAAAGAGGTGGCTTAATTACTATTTACTGCAAACTCGAGATGGATGTGTCGTCGTGTATGCAAATTCCAATGATTATTAGGATGATTATGGGATTGGGACCAAATTAGGAAACGTCGTGCTGTGGGTTTTTAACCTAACTTTCCACCTTTGTTATTCTAGATTATCTTAGTTAGAGAGGTCCAGATTGTCTCACCACCCATCTCAAGAGGCAGAGTGCCAGAAGGACAGGCTAATTAAGGAATAACATAATGTCTTAATTGAGGCTATTAAGGGTAAGCAAATAATTAAGTATTGGCATCTGCAATGATTTGGTCATGCTTGTAGAGCAAAATTCCTTAGTTTCCTATATATTATATAATGAGTCCAAAGCTAATGATGGTTTTGAGTGATAATATTAACAAATCCTCTTTGTTTTGCATCCTCATAAGGTCTAATTCATTTTTTTTTTTGATAACTGATTACTTATAAAATTATGTCTGCTCTTTACAATTGTATGACTTGCTATATTTATATGATACTTTTAGCTGTTATGCAGGAGCGAGCTATTATTGGCAGGGTGTCATTTTTAAGACCCGCGAATTTGGTGGGGGAACGAAGACATCAAAAAACTAATCAGCTAACTAAAAGTGCCCTGGAAACTTTGGACAAGTAAATTAATGAGCTTTTTGGATGCTTAATGTTGTACTATAATTATTATTGATTAAGATGTAAAAAAGCTCTTTCGCTTATTGATAATAAAAGAGCAAAACAGCAACATAATTGATGAAAAGCAAAAATTAAAAAGTGTATGTATGTAGTGAGATCACATGTGGATGTTTGGAATAACTCACATGGTAGCTAATGCTTGATGAATGGAGTATAAACTTTGGAGCAAAAAGGGAAATTAATATATACTTGTATATTTAGCCATGGAATTGATATTGTAAATTTATATAAATATTTATGTATAATGTAATATAAATGGGTTTGAGGTTGTTTCAGTCGCTTTCAAGAAAGAATATGCAGCCATCAGCTTAACATGCTAGGACAAGTAAGCTATTAAGAAATGAGTTGTCACCTCCTTATTGGTTGTAGATAGGGACATTGAATATGGCTGGCACGTACGACTTCGTCCAACACTACGTTTGCAAGGTTGATGATGATGAAGCTTTTTCAATTCATAGATCTGGCTCATATATAAACCGGGCTCTTTTCTACGTGTATACAAAAAAGTAGGTTCTCTGAATTTTTATAATTATTCTCAACTGATTCTTGTCTTATGAGAAGTGCTTTTTAGGCTGATTGCATTTTCTTTTTTAGTAATATATAGCATACTTGCCTCCCTTCCCTTTATTCTCTCTTTTTCTTTGTCTGTCTTTCAATTTTTTCTTAGAGAACAATTTCACTCCTCCTCTTCTCCTCCTTCAACAACAAAACAACAAATACTTCTTGCTGTATGGAGGATCATTGTTCCGAGTTGGAAACCTTCATGCAGCAGCGAAAGATGCCACCTCACTTTCCTGTTGAAGATGTATCAAAGTCTTTTAGTAATACTCATCTGTGGGATGATAGTTTTCATGATCATAATAATGGATCCGATGATGGTAGAATTGAATTCAGATCGTTACCCTTTTTTGATAGACTAACTTCTACCCGTCTTCTTGAGCCTTCTTCATCAACTTCTGATTTGTCAAGACAATATATGATCCCTGAACATAACAATAAAACTACTACTACTTTCACCCAACAAGGCTCTGCCCTTGATTTTACATTTCCGAGAGCTTCTACTTTTGTCAATTTCTTCAAGTCTTCTGCATCTGCAGATAAGCTGACTCAGTCCAGACTTCCTCAAACATCATCTGAACCATCTCATTCTGTTTCTGCAGCCCATATTAACCTTTCTGATTTAACCTTGTTTTCAAAGGAAGCTAAGATTATGGACCCCTCACTCAGCAGGGTGGAAACAGTTGGAAGTAGCTCCCAAGATGCTTTATTGTCTGATCCCTTGCTACAGTGTGGCCAAAGTCAATACCTACCTGCTGGACATAATCGATGGCTGAGAATGAGCGAGGATTTCTCATCAAATGTAGTCAGTACTGAGTTTAGGCTCAGTCCTACCAAGACACAGGCAATGAAGAAGTCCACCGGGAGAAGGCTGCAGGCCTTGCTCCACCCTCACAAGAGCTCATCATCATCATCAACAACATCAGGGAAGTTGTATAGAGGAGTAAGGCAGAGGCACTGGGGAAAGTGGGTGGCAGAGATCAGATTACCTAGAAACAGGGCAAGGGTGTGGCTGGGGACTTTTGACACAGCCGAGGAGGCTGCTTTTGCTTATGATACTGCAGCTTATATGCTGAGGGGAGAATATGCACATCTGAATTTTCCGGATCAGAAGCATCTGCTTAAGGCGAACTCCTTAAATGGAGAAACTGCTGCACTTCTTGAAGCAAAGATACAAGCAATATCCCAGCAAGGTGGACTAAAGAAATCTGTTGATCTTCTTCCAGCGTCATCCTTGCTAATGAATAACTTGGCTGATCCAAATTCAATAAGTAGCAGCAGAACAGCTGGCCAACTTTCAGTGAGGAAAGAGTGGCAATTCGAGTTGGATGGTAGAGTATTAGGAACATCTGAGATGATTGATAGTAACAAAATGATGAGAAGCCATGAAGCTTCATGTGACCATAGTGTTGATACACACGGTGTCCAGTTAAGTAAAATGCCGTCCTTGGATATGGATTCCATCTGGGATGCTCTTTTGATTTCTGATACTACATGAACTCTTAATTTTTAGTGCTTCATTATATTTTTTGTTACAGAAAAAAATTGTTTTCAGCTCATCTGTGATAGTCAGACAGGTGGTTTCCACATATGACAAACTCATTCGATTTGTAGCATAATATGATTATTATTCTAAAACTCAATCATATCGATCAGTTCCTTTTTTAATATGTTTGATGATATGATATTTTTATATATATAATTGTATGTAACTAACAATTAATTGGATGGGTTGCGCTGTTTTGTAAAAATCGAGTTGCGGTTGTGAGAATAAATGCAGGAGGATCAGAGGAAGGTAGAAGTGAAGTGAGATGGGAAAGAGTAGTTTGTGTGGAGGTATGGAATTGGATGAGGGGGTATTCTGTTAATACAGTTTGTTTGTTTGTTTGTACTAGAGTTAAAAGATGGAGGGGAATGTTGAGACATATGATATGATATGATATGATATGATATGATGAAGCTAATTTCAAGTGTTGGTGAGGTGTGGGGACTTTCAATAGCATGGCCCATGCACCGATCAACTGATCAAGTCAAAAACCGTTTTTTCACAGGTTTTTTCCATTGTGGAAAATGAAACATGCATGCGCTGCTACTCTTCCTTCTTTCATCAAATCTTCCATAAAAATATTAAATGAAGATTGAAGAATAACTCTGATCAAGGATAGCTATATTTTGTATAAATATATACGTATCTCTGCTCCTCTTAATTAATATAACTAATCAGATTATACTGACTCTCAGATCAATCAAGTAGTATTATAGTTACTCTATGGCGCCATGTGAAGGTTTTATGCAATACATTACCTACCGAGGATATAATGCCTGCACAATTGTATAGATGCATGCAATTGGAAAACCAATTCCAAGCATTGAAACCATCTGATCTAATCTGTTGCATTTAGGTGCCTGTTTTATACTATAAGATATAATATACTTAAATCAAGATGAAGACGTGAGAAAGACAGCATATATAATACCGTATTAACTTATATAGCATGAAGCATATTCGACCTGTAGCTACTATTATAAGGTATAGTAGTAAACGTTGTAGCCTAAGCAAAAGCAATCTCGTGTCATGAAATTAAAACTATGATGTTGACTATCCACCTTTTCCTGATGCTATATTAATTGTTAATATGACTTGATTCTCTGATAACTACTCAATGTTGATATGGAGTATGTACCAAGTCCTATTCCAGATTTGTTCACCTATCTCATCGTTGACTAACATCAACAGTCCATTATACTATACAAGCTGCTTAGATAACAACCCAAGAGACAGTTTTATGAATATAGATCTTAACTATTAAGCAAGGGAGTATGTCTTATGTATTTCTACTTATTCTGAAATTTTCAACAATCTCCATCTATCTGATGATGTATGATTTGAAGTCACATTCGCTCTAGATTCGGACCTATCATTTAGCAAATATGACTCTGTCCCTCTTATAAATGTCAATTGAGTGAATGAAATTAGAAGATCATGATCACTTCAAACTTTAAAAAAGTTGACAATCAACTGATGGGTACTTGTTGGTTATAATTCTTGTATGTTTCATGCCAACTCATGAATGAAAACTTGCCTAATGTTCTATTTTTTTATATTTAATTTGGATGTCAACCAAATAAAAAAAAAAAACACATACCGTATGTATGAATTCTATTGATCATAGGAAAAACTACATAACTGGATACAGCTTACTTCAATCACTTAATACTAATTGGTTCCTTTTAATTAAGACAGAGCAAGGATGTATACATCTTATGTGTTCGACCAACAAATTAGACAATATGTACTGTATAGCACCCAACTGCTAAGTGCTAACAATAAGTTCAACTAGTATAGAGCAGTTACTGGTTGCGTATAGATAGTTATATTCCGGTATTACCTGTCATACATAGGAAGTCCTCAGCATTCTAATACAATTAGTAATCCATATAAAATTGCCCGAAACTTACGCTTGGAGACTCTGTTTCTTGACAGAAACCAGTATTATTTTAGTAGTACCATACCAGAATCAATTGATTGAAGGCTAGTACATTAGTCAGATCATGGCATATTTGTGGGTCCATTCCCTGGCAATCTTGTTATAACGCTTCCTGTGATTCCAGTAGAGATCACACACTGAACTGCAAGAGTCTTTTTTATGATTTGGGTCTGGAAGAAAAGAGCATATTGACAGCAACAATTTCTCTATTGTCAGAGCTGGCGTCCAAGTATTACTCAGTATGTCTACATGGATTGTTCCATCACTTCCTACATTCGGGTGGAATACCTACACAATTTATATTAACCCCACTTCATACTTGATTCTTCTAGCTACATACTAAGCTCAGGTATACATAACAAGCAGTTACTTACGAGCCAAGCTAGGAGTACGAACATTAACTAAATTTCTACAGATCATGAATGATGAAGCTAAATTTTAAAGCAACTTATCCTAAAAAGAGAATTGCAAAAATAAAGACTACATTATGACCTTAGTTCGGAACTTAATTTTGGGAGGTTTGAAGGGATAATCATGTGGAATACGGATAGTGAGGAAGAAGATACCGCCATCAAATGGAGTATCAGAAGGGCCAATGATGATAGCTTGGAGGCGGAAAGGATCATGAATATCAACTGGACCATAGCAGCAATGACTCACATTCTCATCTGTTGATGATTTGCATAACTCATTAAGCATCCTTTGCTTAGCCATGGATACCTTACTGTACTTTGTCCTTGACACCAAGGACTTTGAAGATGAGAGAAATTGAGTTAGAAATGCCATCCCACCAATTGATATTGATCTGATGTCATGCATGCAATGCAAAATCACAGTAATAATGTCAATCAAATATATGTGAAGTTGAGTGAGTTTATAATGTTAGATTGCTTTCAGGTTTACAGCAAAACAAAGTTGTGGAGTCAGGGAGGGACCGCACTAATTTCAAAACAACTTTGCACTTCTTTGGAAGCAACTCCTAATTTAAAGTGGGAACGCAACTCTCTTGACCTAAACTTACCTTGATTTCCTAGCTTCTGTTTAAAGCTCCTTATCGGTTTTACTCATGTTAGCAAGCTATTTTTTTCCCAGAAAAACAGAGATTGATCCTTCGAACAACAAACAGTTGGCCACTCAAATCAAATTGCAGATCATTCTTAAATTTTGGGTGTAATGTTTTACAATCAGTCTTAGGAGTTGATGATGAAATTTTCCACCAAAAGGAGTAGGGTAAAAGTTAAGGAAACCATCTGCTTCATTAAGCCCATACCCAAGAGGATATATATATAAAATTTGTCATCTTCACTTGTCCTACTAAACAAGCTACGTAGTTTACCTGAAACTCTATAGTCCATAATCCATAATTCCATATTACTTGTTTCACACAACCAACCCTTTCCGCTTCAAGTAAAACTTTAAGGTTATAGAGAATAATTAGCTCAATGAATGTCAGCATTCATCATTCTTAACGATAACTTTACTTTGGTTTTCAATTAGTTAATACAATCTTTGTGCTGTATGTAGAACCAAAGGACAATAGGCTTGTAAGAAGTTTGTGGGAAAAAAAAAAAAAAAAAAAAAAAAACTGAGAGATTTTTTGACTGATTAGCATGTAGCAATATTTAAGCATAAAACAAAGCAGCAAAGAAAAAATGTTAAACTGGACTACAGGCTATGACGTGTAATCAGTTCCTATTGTGTAACCTTTCACTGCAAAACTGCCTTCCTGAGATGCTTAATAGTCTAAATAAGCAAGATCAGTCTCACATACTTGTGCATCCCAATATTTGAGCATCAAAAATTTACAAAAATCAGCACAAAGGGGTGAACCTGGAAGTTGGCCTTAACTATGTCACAGCAGGAGCAATAATGGAATTCTCTTGTTCAGCATTAGGTGATGATTCTTGCTTTGTCTCCCCATGAAATTGACTACCAGCACTCAAGCTCCCTTCACTTTCTTCACAACCTGCTTTCTCCTCTCCCTTAACTACTTGAAAATCCCCTGCTGTTGCTGCTGCTGCTGCTGTTTCAGAAGTACCTGCATTGCCTGATTCAACAGTAGTACCACCTACTACTGGAGAAGTTTCTGCATCAGAATAATCCTCATCCTCCTTCTCCATGATCTTGTCATCATCATCACCTTCATCTTCATCTTCATCTTCATCCTCTTCTTCTGCTGATTCTTCCTCCTCTTCTTCTTCATTAGTATCACTCTTGCTAGAATCACTTTCTTTTTCAGGTGATCCTTGGGTATCTCTTTCTGTCCCATCTTTCACATCCACTTCTTCCATCTCCAAACCCAAATCAGGAAACCGCTGCTGTATTGGTATTGCACCGCTTATCACCTGATTTGTTCTTAGTCTCTCTTTATAATCTTCCATTTCTGTCCTGTATCTCTCTTTGTCCTTAATTGCTTTTTCTTGATACACCTGAGACACAATAATTCAGCTGGTAAGAATATGGTTAAAACTTAAAAACAATCTTTCACATGATACTAAAGAACCAAAAAAACCATTCAAATTTGCAATTCTTACAGCCTTTTCACTGTCCTTTAATTTGTTCCAGAGTTCACCAATCATCCTACTAATCTCCCGGTCCTTGCCTGGGTGAAGTGGCTTCAATCTGGCATGTTGCTCAGCAAAGAAGAAGTTGTAACCACTTCTATTGGGCTTAGGGTGAGTAGGATCTCTCTTTCTTATCTCAGACTTCTTCCTCCTCCTCCTCCTCCTACGAGGAACACCTGATGTTGCAGGAGTGTTGTCAGTTTTGCCAGTTGCGATACCAGATGTTTGTGGCGCTTGATTAACTTTAGCTGGTGGAGTCTGGTAGAGAACCCCTTTTAATTTATCCTTCCCAATTGTGACAGTAACTAGATACCCACTTTCAAACTTTCCATCTATCACTCCAATGATAGGATACCCCCCAGATGGTGCTGCTGGTGAAAGGAAAATGAATGTTAAAATACTGCAATACATCATACCAGAACAAAGTTGGAACTCCTTTAAAGTTTGCTAACAATAGGACGGGATTCTTGGCTAGTGAACACTTAACTTCATATTTCTTTTACAAAGCACACGCCTATTTGTATTAGTAAATGAGGTTTGAATATCTATAATATCAGATGGTTGCCAAAACATCTCCAGTGGCGTCTCATCATCAAGGTTAATTGCATATATGTGAAAATAGCCCATCTGTTGTGAGCTTTGTAAAAGCAATTTAGTTTCTTTCTGTAACAACTAGCTCTTTGCATGCTTAGCTTATGTAAATATATCAATACTACTGTATCATATAGATGGTTATTTTAAACACACATTTAATGGATGGTTTACTAATACCCTGAAAAAGCTTAATTTGTAAGATATTCTTTTCTGTCATCTTCAATTATCTAGTACAGATTATGTTATATTATGCCTTTGAACTAATTGCTTTTGGTGATGTTCCAACATTCAAGTATCAAACATTTAGTTAGCCCTCTAGCACGTTAGTATTTGTTTCTGCTAACATATACTACAAAAATGGTTTGCTAGACCATTTTCCTAAGGCCCTACAAAAAATACAGACAAAACCAATGAAGGACACATAGCCTGTTCCTCTTAGCAAGGCAAAGATAAGACCCAGCCAGAGATACTAAGTAGGCATTTGTTTGTGTGAACCATATGAGTGATGAAAAGCACAAGTCAAACAATGGTCGTTCTACATAGAAATGAAGCAGACCTTGAGACATAGACTCTGTAGTGTTTATCTGGTTCTGATGTAAATTTGCAGGCTGAGCTGCTGTGGGTGCTGCAGACATTTCAGACAATCCATGGACTGCAGAAGGTGCAGGATTCAGACTCTGCAGGACACCTGTAAAAACAAAATCAGCACAGTAAAAGCTACAGACTACATACAAAAGCAGGCATGCATAGAGTGAGGGCAGTACCAGGAGAATAATCGCAGGCATTGAAGTAGTAGATTCGCTCATAGTGTTGAAGCAATGAATAGTAGTATTTGCGCAGCACAAAAGAAGCATTTGTGGCCGTAGAAGGGAAATTGAAAGTGGCTGTAACATCTTTCCATCTTTTTTCTGAGAGTATCTGCAGACATCAACAAATGTATTTAGCTACTGACCATACTGATGGAACATGAATTCGAAGAAGCTAGCAGGAAGTTAGATAACAGGGGGGAAGTCTGACAGTGAATGTAAAGTAGTTAACCTTTTCAATACCACCACGAGAAGTAACCTCGACAAAAAGCTTGTGAAGATCAAGATCACGGCCGCCAATGACGGGAATCCTGTAATAAGGTAAGCTGAGGGTATAAGGCTGTAAGCAATGCAATAAGAGTAGTACAGTAGATGATGATGATGGGATTACATGAATTTAGTGGCCATAGCTGCGTGAAGGCTCTCGAGAGTGGTCATAAAAAGTTGACGATTGGAAACAACATCCTCATACTTGGCAAGAGGGGCTGGATACTGGTTTCCTCCTTGACCAACCATTCTTCCTCAGATCAACTATCTATATACTGCGCACAATCATTTGTTATCTAGGTTTTGAATAAGATTCAAAACAATACTCCATTTTTCATAATATATCATAGCATTCACTTTGCACTCCAATAACTCCAGTTTCATCATTTGCACAATTTTTATTTAAGCTTCAAATTAATCAAATACAAACCGTCAATACGTACAAATGTATAGCTATATAAACAAAAAGACAATAGATTTAAACGAATAATAATAATTATTATTACTCCGTAACAGATTCTGTTCTGATTATTACATCATTTATTAAACAAATACATTGAATGATGCCAACAGTAGCATGCCCAGATGAAAGAAAACCAGAAATAGCAATCACATTAAAATAATAAAATAAAGAAAAATGAGTACGACTACTTACTACTTACCCAACCAACTGTAATCTGTAGAACAAGAGGAGATGTATAAACCAAACAATTCTCAATTCAAATGACAACCTTTTTTTTTTTTTTTTTTTTTTTACTAAACCTTTTTTTTTAATACTACGTATATATTTACTCGTATTTATTAGCATGAACCCTAAATTTATAGTATCTAACCTATGTATATCTTCATATCAAAATATAAATTTAAAATATACACTTTCCGTCAAAAGAAAAAAAATATATGCACTGAAATTATAATGACTCTGTTTGCTCAAGGGCACCCGTGTAATTTGCTATACATTCTGTTTGAATTAATCAACGCTTCATAATAACCCAAATACTCGTACTATTAGATTGGTTTGTTAAGATTAGAATATGCTAGATTCATGTACTCATTACCACACATTCATTTTTATAAATATTACCTACTATATTGTATTTATGTTATGCATCAGATTTTTTTTTTTTTTTTTTTTTTTTTTTTTGACATGAGCATGAGATATTTCTAAATTTATTTTATTTTAATCATTTCAGTTATTGAATTAATTATGGATAGGATGATAATAACATATTCTATCAAAAAAAAAAGGATGATAATAACATACTTCCTTTTTATTTTTTGATAAAAATAACATATTTTAATATCATTTCTCTCCCTTCTCATAAATCATAATCATCACCCAAACCCGTATTACTCTTTTTTATTATTTCTTTCTTTCACACATCTCTTACGAAGAACTTAATAACTCCACTATATTATTTTATAAATTTTTCAACACCCCAACTTCCCCACTTTATCTCTTACAAAATAAGATAGAGAGTATTATGTCAAAGTATCACACTTAATAAACGGAGAGAGTATTACTCTGTATAAGATTTAGAATAGAAATGTAAATTTTCTTATGAGATACAAAGTATATAAACTCATTATACAGTTTTTATTTAGCGAAATGACTTGTTTGGTTCTAAAAAGTACTCAATTCTTCTCTCAAAACATATTCTACTAAAACTTTCCATTTCTTCCCTAATTTGGGTCTTCTATTCAGCCAAAGTAACAAAACCCCACACCACCAACACTCTAACAAAACTATGGAGAAAACACGTTGTTTACCAAGTGGCAAAGTTCTAATTTAATTGACATAATTTTGCATTGTTTATAGGTAACACCACTAAGACTATAGTAGATTAGTAGACGGTATTTTAGGATAAGATTGCTATTGTAAACAACTTTTTCCAGTTTTACCAAAAGTATTACAACTTTACTGCTTAGTAAACAACATTTGTTTATCAAGAAGATAAATCTAAACAAGTTTTAAAACTATGTGCCCAAAAAGCCAAAAGGAATTAAAAAATTTTGTAGGACAAAGGGAGTAATTGATAAACAAGGTATAAACCACTTATCATCAAAAAGTATGTGCTATGAGTAAAAATCAATTTGGGATGGAAGGGGTAAAATTTTTAATATGCCTCACCTGATTGCACACTTGGCTTATGGCAAGTCTCCAAACAAGAGTTTTATTTTCATGATGGTCACAAAATATTGTCACAAAATTTTAATCAGTAACTAAATTAGTTATTGATTTGTATATAAATAAATTATATAAAGATTCACTGAATAAAACATTTTACAATATGAAAACCTTGTTTTATACTTCCTCTATTTTTAAATACTTGCTTCATTTCTCCATGCACGTAATTTTGAGAGAAATTGGAGAAAATAATAAAATATGGAGGTAGTGGGAGTAGGTGAAAGAATAAAAAAATTGTAAAAAGCAAAAGTAGTTAAGAGAATTGGAGGAGAGAGAATATGAAATTAATAAAATATTATCTATGTTGGATTCACTAGTTAAGAGAAATAAATTAAATATTATAAAAACTTTTTAAATTAGGAAATGGAACAAGTAATTATAACGGCCGAAAAGGAAAAGTGGAGCAAATATTTAAAAACGGAGGGAGTATACAAGTAAATAAACAAATATGATAAAAGTATATGAATACTGAAACTTAAAACCTATTACAATATATGGACTAGTAGTAATATAAACACTCTGCTTAATAACCAAGAGGGAGAGCTAGCACCGAGTTGCTTGTATCATTTGCAGGAAAATTCCAGACACCAAAGAGTGGGAATCCTAAAAATTCAGGGCTTAAATGTCTAAAAACAGCACATACTTCTTCCATTACCAAAGAAGCAAAAGGAAGTTAAGGAAAAAAAACCAGATATTTGGGGATTTCTACTGAAAATATATACACATAAGTGAAATACTATACACGTACAGATTCGAGTGTCAAGTAAATTATACTAAAAACATTTAAAGTGGGAAGCTTGCAAACCCTCAGTGTTTTATTCGGAGTTATCCATGGCCCTGGACATGGGAATGACAAAGATTAATCTAGATTATTTCTCAAAAGTAACTTCAGTGAAACCCTAGGGCTAGTCAAGTGCTTTCCTTCTTCTTGAAACCATTTCATGTCATACAGAGTTCATAACAGCAGAAGCAAATTTTCACACCTGAAGCCTGATGCACAACTGAAAGTATTTGGATAACAGCTAGCCCCACGCAAAGGGCAAATCTGAAGTCTGAGTCCCCTAACTTGATTGACTCTGACCAACTCCTACAGAAACACCCCGAGAGCGTCTTTTCTTAGACGTGACCTGTAAACAGTCAACACATGAGTAATCAATATGACAGTTTTCTGCAGTAATAAAGAAAGATCAGCTCGCGAAAGAACCATCAGCCACAATTTGCCAAAGAATTGAGCCATGGACATTTTCATCACAATACTCCAGCTCTTGAGAAGAAAACACATGGCAAATATAGTTGTAAGGAATCCCACTTTAAAACTTTACAGGTTGTGCAGCATAAGCTACATGAAGGGAAACTTCAAAACCATGATAGCCAAATACACAAAACTATCTCAAAGAATTTAACAGCGACACATAATCAAAAAAGAGTTCTGATGAAAAATCAAAAAATCCTCAACAAGGCATTTGTGAATTGTGATCATACACATCAAATGGAACTTATAAGGACCCAATCAAGACAGTTTGGGTCAAAACTGGTTTTGGTGTGCATTCCAAAATTCAAACAAACAAATTTTTGGGCTGAAAGGAAGTTTATGGAACAAGATTACAATAGGCGTTGGGTTATTTTTGGACCCAGTCCTGCAGATTTAAGGCAGTCAGAGCCTAGTCTTGAAATTTATCATGTGGCAAAGGTCTTAGTGTGACTTTCATGAAGCTCGAAAGCGTGAGAAAGCATTATACAGAAAACAGTTGCAGCACCAAATTAGTGGCATTAGAAACTGTTAGAACAAATGGTTCATAATTAAAGTTAGAAGGTGGAAAATTCTTCAAGCAGATACTTGAAGACTATAAAACCCACCCAATTACCCAAAGCAAGGAGAATAGTTGTATTGATTCCAATTAGTGTTTGCAAGAGTAATCTCTCACTAATTTCCACTCTAAAACACAAAGGTTTCAAGAACAAGAACCCTAGCTCTCAATGTGTTTCTCTCAATTTGTGGATGAATAACAAAATAACCCAAATGGATGTTTATACCCCCGACATATCGAGTTAGAGTATCAAGTTAGCACGGACGTGCTAGCCTAGATAAATCAATCTAGTAGCTACTGGGTCATCTGGACCTCTAGCTGCACGGACGTCAACCCCTGTTTGGGTCAGCACAAACAGCTCATGGTAAAACAGCTATAACTTCCTCATTTCCATCGGAATATTAAGCTTATGACCTATCGTTGGAAACTCTTGAAACAAGCTTTCACTTCCAACTTAAATCATCTCAAAATTTAAAGTAGTTTGAGAGATATGCCTGGTTGAAGTTGACCCATTCAATTCTTCCTTGCTTAACAAAAGTAGTTCATCCTTTAGCTTATTTGCCAAACCTCAAATGATTCTCGAGTAATATTCCATCAATTCTCCACCTTGACAAGATAATCGATCAAGTTAAGTTAACCATAACAACCATCCGAACACAAGGGATGCCAACACCATCTTTAACAAAGATGTAACCACCTTCAAGAGGTGTAACCACCCTTTACAAGGGTGTAAAAAAACAACATAGCTAATAACAACCAAAGGAACGGAAACAAGTTTAGCATCCATCATATGAAATCTTTCCAAGACCTTTCAGTGTACTTTTCTTGGGATAAGTACAACCTTCGTGTCTCACAATTTCTTATGATCTCCATGCCGAGAATTTTCTTTGTTAGCCCCAAATCCTTCATTTTAAATTCCGCCTTCTCAAACATATCTTGTCGCAAAAAGCATGTCATTAACATATAGCAAAAGATACAACAAAGAGCCATCACTCGCCTTCTTCAAGTATACACAATTATCATAGTCACTTCGGGAGAAACCATGCCCCAACACACATTGGTCACACCATTTGGACCATTGACGAGGTGATTGCTTTAAACCATACAAAGACTTCTTTAACACGCATACATGCTCCCCCTTGCCCTCAACAACAAAACCATTCGGTTGTCGCATGTAAATTTCCTCCTCAAGCTCTTCATGTAAGAAAGCGGTTTTCACATCTAATTACTCCAATTCCGAACCATGCATGGCAACAAGAGCAAATAGTGAACGAAAAGAATTGTGCCTTACCACCGGTGAGAAATGAAACTTTTAGACCCATTTGCATTCAATAATTTTCTTGCCCCGCGGTTTATCTACAAGCTCCCATATTTGATTTTTGTGAAGAGACTCCATCTCTTCTTCCATGGCCAATTGCCACCTTGGAGTCAGCACACTCCATTGCTTTGGTATATGAAGAAGGTTCAAGATCGACCACATCACTAACAACATTCAAAGCATAGGCTGTCATCTCTTCAAAACCGAACCAGACTAGACTGGAGGCTTTATAGGCCTCTTAGCCCGTCCTTGTGCAAAACTTGATTTTCGCACTTAATGGGAAGGTTGTTCCTTCCTAGAAGTGGTGGCCTTCCTGGTGGAGGAAATATAAGGAATATCTCCGCCTCTTTGTGGTGTCTCTACACCACCACCATCATCATCAAGAACTTCATCAACCTTTTCATGAGTGTCAATATTGTCAATTTTCTTCACGTCCTTCCCGATAAGCTCAAAAGAAGAAGTATCACCCTTTTGAAGAAAAATACGGACTCATTGAAGGTAACATCTCGGCTAGTGACGATTCTTGATGTGCTAGGGTCCCAAAGTATATAGCTTTTGAACCATCTGCATATCTTAAGAAGATACACTTCTTTGCTCTAGGCTCCAACTTCCCGTCATTCACATAGGCATAACCAGACAACCAAAGACACTCGGAATAATCTCCCGTTAAACTTGACCACAACTCCTCCACCGTCTACCCAAGAGCGGTGTGAGGTGGCTGGTTTGCCACATAAGCCGCCATTTTAAATGCTTTGGCCTGCTTAGCCTCGCTTGGAAAAACATACACCGAGCCTTTTCATGCAAAGTCTTATTCATCCTTTCCGCCACTCCATTTTGTTGTGGTCAACCAGCACAAGTGCGATGACGAGCAATGCTAAGTTTCTAGTTTCTAGCAAAATTTGGTGAATTCTTTCTCCACAAACTCAAACCCGTTATTCGTTTGCAACCTCATTATTTGCCTTCCGATTTGCTTCTCAATCAAGGTTTTTCAATCTTGGAACTCCTCAGAGACTTGATCTTTACTTTTCAAGAAAAAAAACCCACGACTTCTGTGAATAATCATCAATAATGGTAAGCAAATAACGGTGATCACCCAAGGATGGCTTTTTAGAAGGATTCCACAAATCCGAGTGAATATAATCAAGTGTACCCTTGGTTCTATGTGTGGCGGCCTTGAAGCTAACCCTTCTTTATTTCCCAAACGCACAATGGTCACAAAATTCCTTAGAGCTCATAGCATGAGTACACAATAAACCCCTCTTGGACAATTCCGACAAAGCCTCATATGCCACAACTTTGTATTATCGAACTCAGACATTGACGAAGACACCACCGATGCCGAACCCTCAACCGTCGACCCGATTAACCCATAAAGTGCGCCACTTTTTGCCTTTCATCACAACTTAAATCCTAAAAGCAACCTTAAGTGCACCCTTTTCAAGAGTACACCGGCAACCATTGCTATACAAAGTGCCCAATGAGATGATGCACATTTAATAGAGTGCAAACTATTCCATCAAACATCTTGACCCTAACCGTCCCAATCCCCCACAAACCTTACAAGCCGCACTATTGCCTATTAGTACCACTCCACCTTGAACACTATCATTAGAAGAGAACCAATGTCGATTGGGAGTGATATGATAAGACAACCCCGAATCAAGTATCCATTTGTCATTAGACCTTGAATTAGACTCAACCGCATGAAAAATTGAATCATCACTATTACTATGAGCCACTGTCGCCGAATCGACATGGTAAGATGTACTAGCAACACTCTTACCTTTATCTTTTTTCCCCTTCCCTAGGCAAAACGTCTGAATGGTAAGTTTGAGGTCATATAGTTTGCTCTTCAACAAAAGTCGATTGGCCAACGATTTTGTCATGCAGCGCGACTCAAGCTTCAACCATAACCCAAACGTCGTTGTTTCCTTCGCTACCTCCCTCGACACCTCATTAGAAACACTCAATTGAATTAAGCAGAGAGCTTTCTTGTTTGTTGAACTCCTTCGACATAGCCAAGGGCTTCTTCTTAATCCCAAGCATTGCCTCATCTAAGCCAAACGGCATTCAACTTCCATAATCCAAACTTGACTGACTTATAAAATTTCTCAATTTCAGAACCTCTCATGGCCAAAATATCTTCAATGTTCAATCAACCAAGAACAAGCCCTAATTCTACCCAAAGATCTAATGCCCTGAGACCAATTTTTTAGAGCAAATGGTTGATAATTAAAGTAATCAGCAAAGAACAATTAAGAAATTTGATAGTAAAAGAGATAAGAAATTGGAAGGTGTGAATAGCCATCAAGCAATTACTTGAAAGCAATAAAACCCACCCAAAGCAAGGAGAATAGTTGTATTGATTTCAATTAGTGTTTATAAGAGTGTTCTCTCACTGATGTCCACTCTAAAACACAAAGGTTTCATGGACAAGAAACCTAACTCTTAATGTGTGGATGAATAACAAAATAACTCCAAACGGTATTTATATCGGTCAGAGTATCAAGTTAGCACGAACATGCTAGCCTAGATAAATCAATCTAGTAGCTACTAGTCGTCTACCCCGACATATTTGGCACAGACGTGCAACCCTAGTTTGGGTCAGCGTAGATAACTCATAGTGAAACAGCTACAACTTCCTCGGTTCTCATTGGAATTAAGCTTATGACCTATCATTGGAAACTCTTGAAACAAGCTTTCACCTCCAACTTAATAATCTCAAAATTCAAAGTAGTTTAAGAAATATGCCCAGTTGAAGTTGACCCATAAAATTCTTCTTTGCTTAACACAAGTAGTTCATCCATTAGCTTATTTGCCAAATCTCGATTGATTCTCGAGCCATATTCCAACAAAAATTCTACGGGATGAAAAAATTATAGCTTGATTTTTGTATAGACTTTCTAATTTATTGGATAAATTAATACTAGATAAAAAGTTTTGATATGTTTAAAACCCTAGAATTATTTGATTTAGTGATAAGATAAACATCTTAGATTCCTAGTTTTAATTGGTCAATTCAACCTTAACTTTAGGCAAAATTGGCTACAATAGAGTGTACCCAATAGCACGAACTTTAAGTGGAGCAATAAACAGCACAAACTTTGGGGGTTGGGTGCAGTAAATGACAAATAATTTCTGATGCTGGAGATTTCACCGGATTTCGACTACTTATAGTTTTTTAATAAAATATAGGAAAATTTGTATTCTACCACATACAAATTATCCACTTTTTGAAATTACCACCCATAAAAAAATTTATTTTTAAAATACCACCAAAAAATACAAAAAAAGTAGATTTCCCCACCATTTAATACTAACAGTTAAGAAAACCGTTAAATCTAACGTTTTAAAAAAATCTTCAACTTTTGTGCCAAATCACATGCTCATTAGAGGTTTTGCTAGTCATTTTTTACTCAATGGGTCCATTTGAGGTCAATATTTACTAAAAATGATTGAAAATGTCTCTTTTTGCACATTAAAAATACCTTGGTTTGCGTGACACGCAAAATGAGGCATTTTTAATAATTTTTTTAAAAATTTTGACATCAAATCGGACCCATTGGACAAAAATGAACCCAAAATATCTAAAAACACATTTTTGGCACGAAAATCGAAGAAATGTTTTTAAAACGTTAGATTTAACAGTTTTCTTAACAGAAAGTGTTAAATGGCGATGAAATCTTTTTTTTTTTTCTCTTTTATAAGTGTTATTTTAAAATAAATTTTTTTATGGATGATAATTTCAAAAAGTGAATTATTTGTGAATGGTAAAATACAAAATTTCCTAAAATAAACCTCCATTTCCCTTCACGCATGTGACTATTATACATTGATAATCTTTGTGATTGGAATTTGTCCAAAGTCAAACCCAAAATTTTCCCATAAATCAATCAAAAGTAATTATTCAAAACCCTAGTATGTCTTCTTTCTTGTTTGTATCCTATAATTAATATTCTAGATCAAACAAGTAAAGAAAACTTACTAAGTATAGGAAACAATGGTTAAATGTATTTGTCTTCAACCTTCAACTTAGTCTTAAGGAATATAGTTTTCGTTTACTTCTTCTGTGGATGGTAATTACTAATTACCATCGCCTATTTCATATTAGAGTAGAACCAATTATCAAGTTTAGTGACTATAGAAGTCACGTGAAGGAGATTTGGGAGGGTTAATTTTATTATAAAAAAAATAACCGGAATCCGGTGGAATCTCCAACATCGGAAATTATTTATGTCATTTACCGCACCCAACCCCTAAAGTTCATGCTGTTTATTGCTCCACTTAAAGTTCGGGCTGCTGAGGGCACCCAAACGAAAATTCGTGCTACTCTGGCCAATTTTGCCTTAAATTTATGAAGGTAAAGCCTAGCTAGAATATATTATTGGTGGCAAGATCTTGTGATTAGTTTAGTATAATTAAATAAAAACTCAATACAATGTTATCTTAAGGGGAGGGCATTTACATCTTCTTACATACACTACGTTACATGGACTCATTTAGGAGAGTTGGGTATGGGTACGGATCCGAGTGTCCGGTACGGCATTTCCAAAAGATTGGGACACGGGGACTCTGTACGGATTTTGGACGCGGGTACAGGTATGAGAAACATGATTCATAATATTATTTTTTTTTGTGTAGGAAATATAACAAAAATATAGTTAATTCATTCAAATTAAAAAAAAAAAAAAAAAAAAGTTAAGCTATTTTTTTAACTTTCATATACATTGAGAAATCAAACTGACCACTTCTCCATTTTCATAAAACAAAAAAAATAAAGAACCAAAAAAAATTAATTTATGAAAGATTAAAAAAAAAGTCAAGTCCTAGTCAGTCCCATTATACTGTAAAGTTTAAATAACATATGCCATTTTTTAATAAAAAAAATAGAAGAAAGACAGTTGTAGGTTGTAGGCCTGTAGCTTTACCAACCCACCCATTGAGACATTTTCCCCATACTCCTTTTACTTTTACCAACCTCATTCTCTCTCCTCTACCTCTTTTCTTTTCTCTTTGTTTCCATGGCAGAAATTCGAGTTTTGAAATCATGGCTACCCCCTCGCTCTCTCTCCTCTTTCTCTTTTCTTCACTGTCGTGTTCGAGTGCACAGTGGGTCTGAACCGGATTTTGTACCCGAGTCCGGGTCGTGTCGTGTCGACACGGGTACAAAGGGGTAAAATGCCAAGTCCATGTAACATAGTACATACATTTGCCTCTGAATTTCTGCATTCACTATTCTACGTTGTATTTGCAAGGTAAGTTCCATGTCTTAGGTATTAGGGTAGTTAAAACTTAAGGGATTTACAAATGTGATAGCTGACCAAATTCCCAAAAAACCCAAAAAAAAAAAAAAAAAAAAAAAAAAACCTACTTAAGGCTAATTAGAACTTAGAAGACAAAATCATGCCCAATCAACCTGCACCTATTTTTTTCACAGTACATTATGGACAAACATGTATCTACAATATTAAACGAGCACCAAGGGGCAAGCATAAGGCATCATCACACAGGACTATATAATGCAAGATAATTACAATCAGTAAGAAGAGTAGAGGGTTGGGAATTCGAATCAAAGGGATCTGAGGAAGTAGGGGAAGAACAAAGATGACAATGGAAGGAGTTAAGAAGGATATTAACAAGTTGGGTTTGCACGAGCATGTAATATTGGAAACAAGGTAATTGAAAGAGAGGATCATGGCGGGTGAATACAAATATAAATATACAGAAGAAAGAATCTTGCTTCATGTAGCCAACCTCATCTTTGGGATTAAGGCCTCGATCCTTGTCATTCATATAATCAAATCATTAGCAATGGCAAATGTTTTTCAGATTTCCAAAAGGCATATTGACATGAATCCCGTATGCTAGACCATATAGATGTTGTTTTGTACTCCATCCGTATTTTATTACTTGCTCTACTTTCTTTTTGCAATCGTATTTATTAATTGCTCCATTTCCTTTTTTGTAAATCTTTCATAATATTTTACTAATTTCTTCTTTCTTAGTGGACCCCAAACTATCATACTTTAATATTTTCATATTCTCTCTCCACCCAACTATCATACTTTATTTTTCCACCAACCCCACTTCTTTCATATTTTATTATTTTCTACTATTTCTCCTAAAACTCTGCGCATGGAGAAATGGAGCAAGTAATTAAATATGGAGGGAGTAAAATTTTACAGCTTTTGGGACAAAGTTGATTTTCATTTTTAAATGTCATTCCTAACTGATAAAAGCACCAACTTTGCACTAACCCAATAACGAAATACACCTTTGCACAACAAATTATCAATATTGCTTTTGTGAGATTCATTTGAAAAACACTATTCTCTTTTTTTTTTTTACGCTTTCCCCATAAGTCCATTGCCTTTGTTCCAAAAAATTCTCTTTTTTTTTGTGCAATGATATACAGTATCACAATTTTTCCTTCCCTGCCCCACAAAACAGCTACCTCGGTAAGATCAGATATTTATTTGATTTTCTGAATAATTATTTATTTGTCAACGTATATACACAATACATATTACGCATTTATTCCTTTCTTATCTCTTTTATAACTGTGAAAGTGAAAAAAGTTCATAGTGGATTCAAAAGAACCCTGGCTATATTGAGGGGTAATTTGTAATATCACAGAGCAAACCAGAAGAAGAAATTACTTCTTGTATTTTGAAAATTGATTTAAATGCTGGAAGCATTGTGAAACTTCATATCTGAAAAGACGGGGCGTTGATTGAATTTGTATCCTTCGCAGAAGCAACATTCTGATCGTCATCTGCCTAGGAGAAAAATGATGGGGGGCTGCTCCTTACTTCCTTTTCCTTTCCATAAAATTGATGTGAAATAGGGCATGTGGTGAGAGATTGTTCCGAGGTTTTACAGAAACTGGATGATGACACTTGCTCACCCTTCTCGGGTAATGGTAACAGCAAAGACTGCACGAGTTTCAGTGAGACTACAAAGAAATCTGAGGGAGAAGAGAAGAGTCCAAGGAGAAAGTTTAAGAATGTAGAAACAGCAGGCATAAACCATGGCTGGGGAGTCAGCTACAATTCAGATCCGTCCTTTTTTGATAGCCCCATAGAGAAAAATTCACTTAATTAAGGCTTCGGTAATAATGCAAATGGGTTAGTTTGGAAGTGGGGACCCTTAGAAAGGAAAGGCTAACTATATATGGTATGGGGCAATTTCAAAGGGACACCCCAAAGAGAAAAATGAGACAATCAAAAAGGGACAGCGAGAGCAACTATTGAATCCTGACTAAAATTATAGATGGTGGAAACTGGAAAGTGGAATTGTAAAGGAATAAACCCTACCACAGTTTTGAGCCGAAATCAAAACCCAGCTCAAACATCTCAATATGGAGGTAAAGATGAAAGTGAAACTTAAATGGAGAAGAAGCTTTCCTCATGAATATTGGATTCTGTGGTACAAGGTCATCTGGAACAGCCCTGGAAAAACAGACATGTACTCAATAGCCTAACCCAAAAGGCCAAAATACCCAACCCAAAACTCAAACTCTACCAAAAATCATCTGACCCAATCTCAACAAATCCGCCCCTACCCAAACCAATCCAATAATCAATGTGTATCTAATAGTGATTATTTTTATTAAAATATACATGCTGGCAATAGAACCAAAAATTGCCCGAACTGAACCCAAGATCTACCCAAATGAGTCTTAGCCAAAGTGACAAACCCCAATTGCCACTTCTTACCTAGGGTAGCTATGGATTGTGTGGCGTGTGGAATGTTTAAGGTACTGTTAAAAAAACACTCGCAATTGACCCTGGAAATCTATTTCACAAATGGCATATCTGGTAACTCCTTTTGTGAGGTTCAAGACAGAAAATGGCAAGCAAGTTCAATCAATTTTGGAAAGATGTTTGGATTGAAGAGAGGCCATATATTGCTCATTTGAGTGCTCCAGTGATCATGTTTCTGATATGAAAATACATGGGACTTGCAATTCAGGAGATCACCTCATAACTGAAAGGTACATGGATTAGTATTTATTTGACCTCTTGCCTATTCCGTTAATGGACTTGTCAGATTCTGTAGAATGTTGCTGGTTCATTTTACCATAAACAAAACAGAACACTTTAGACATGAAACAGGAGTAGTCATCTTACATAATTTACCAATTTCCAAACAAACCTTTACAGCCTATCCAGATTCAACAAACAGCATATAACATCAATCAATAATAGTCAACAAATAATAACACTTAATTTGAATAACAATTGTGCACTTGCACAGGGTGACATGATTACCAGGAGCATACCTTAGAAGATAGAGGTGGCAGGGAAGCTTGACGAGCAGCCTTCTCAGGTGCCGTTAAATGACGAATCTCTCGGAGCTGGACAGCTATATCCTCCAGAACTTTTAGTTCAGTTTTTTCTCTCTCCTGGTGTTCAAAAGAGCCCTTAAGCTTCTCTTTCTCCTCCTGAACAGTCCTCAGTCTAGCTCGCAGCCAACATATCTCATCATCTATTTTGAGCCTCTCGTGATCAACTGCTGATATAGAATTGCAGCGTGATTCAGAGACAAAACTTCTATCGGGTGAGCTGCACACTGTTGGGAACCGATCAAAAATGTCTGAAGAGCTTCTGCTAATTTCTAAATCATATTGTCTCACAGCATCAGAAGCATTATTGTGTATGAGCAGTGGGTCACCTTCCTTCCCATCGGTAGCTTTGTTAATACTGTGTTTTGAATCAATGATGTGGACATCATGGACACGAGGCTCTACAACTTGCAGTGGCATTTGTTTTCCATCACCAGCACCACATATTGTTTTCTGCAGCAAATAAATGTTACTATTACCCTCCTGAGATCTTGAAATTGCATCCATGGATACCATCCCTTTTTCCTGAATATCTTGATTAGTTTCGTCGTCAGTCGAAACAGGAATAACACTTGAACATTCAAGACTTTTCAGCTCATTTTTGTCCACTGGATGAACTGATGATTCTTTACCCTCAGATACAGTAGAAGTTTTCTTCTGACCATTTACAGAGGAATAATCAGGATAGTAATTTATATTTTCCACATTTTCTCGATTATTAATTGACTGACCGAGTTGCTGTAGAATCAGCACAGGGTCTACAGAAGGATCAAGAGCAGAGACCTCGTTTTGTCGCTCTGTATCGTTTGACTGACTATCCCATCCATTATTTACTTGAAACACCTTCCTATAGGCTTCAACTTCCTTCTCTAAAAAATGTTTTTCCCTCTCTCTCCTGACAATGATCTCTTTAAGTATATCCATTTCTTCAGCATCATAAACTGATTTTTCTTCTAATATCCTTTGATACTGTCGAGCCTCTATTTCAATGGATGCTTTCTCCTCCTGTAATCGTGAAATCATGGCCATAGCTTCATCTGCTGCAGAGGCAGCAGCAAGTCTCTCTTGCTCTAGCTCAGAGAATAATTCGGCTCGAGCTGCATGTTCTTCCTCAAGAGCTGATTCCAGAAATCTGACAACATTCTCATCTTCACCATTAGCCCCTGCATTGTTTTTGAGGTTCTCAAATAATGTTGCATAGTCATACACGGGTTTACTCTCATCAGCTGCATCATTGGATTCAGAATCTGGTTGTGTCGGACCTGAGACCCAAAGAAAAAGGATATTTTAGCATCTGATAATATAGTACAAGAAAATTTTAGAGCCATCAAAGGCAGTACCAGTTATCAAAAGTACATAATTAGCATAATGTAGAAAACATATACTCAAAAGAGCGTTGCTAGCACCTTAAGCCATGAAGCAGGCAGTATATAACAAATAGAACAATCAGTCGATCTTTAATTGGAAACTTTGATAGGAGGAGGAGGAGGAGGAGGAAGAGATTACCACAAAAGTTCACAGTGGTTGGGTTCTCTACATTCTCTATCTTACTGGAGTCTGAAGGAGACTGGCGAATGGCACGGGAGTCTGACTTTAAGTGATCATAAGATGAGGCAGAAGTAAACTTTCCATAATCAATACTAGCTCTGCGACGTCGCCTAATGCCACACCTTGACCTTTGAGTTGTAACAGTCTTGCCCTTAATGTGAAATTTAGAAAGGGAGTCAGTACCGGAAAGGATGTGGTGTGACCTCCAAGGATCAGAGAAAGAACTGTAGGACGCTTCACCTTCTAGATGCAGCACACCATCATCTGAGTAACCTTCCCTGAGTAGCTTCAAATTAAGTTGGGAGTGATCATTCCTGGACAGAATGGAATCAAATGGGAATTTGGATTTGACAGAAAAGTGAAGAGAGGAAATGGTTTCCGCGGGGCAATCAACTAAGAAGCGCTGGAAGCAGGGAGCACGAGTAGGGTAGCCAAAGAGGCCATTGCAAGGGCAAGGTAGAGTTAGCCCTAAGAGGGCGAGAAATTTAGATAGGAAAAAGGCAATAGCAGAGCAACAGAGGAGGAAGTAGGCAATAGCCAAATCAAGAAAGGCACCCACTAATCTAGAAAAGGTCCATGAGTGAACAATAACTTGGCATGCCATATCAACCTATGCTATTTTAAGGTTGAGACGACAAAAATGAGCTGATTTCAGACTTCTGAGCTGTGATACAAAAATCAAACTAATCACAAAACATAAAAAAAAAAAAAAAAAAAAAAAAAAAAAAAAAAAAAAATGAAAGAAATGTTTAGGTAGCAAATTGTGGATACAGAATCATTATCATTAATTATAAATGTGATTGGGTCCGGAAAACTCATAAAAAATACTTAAGAGTTATGCGAGACAAATGCAGAAACAAATCAAACAGAATTGAATTTCATTCCATTCTAGCTCAGGCATGGGCTCGAATCTGATATAATTTTGAATTGAAATATAAATCTGGGATGCGAGAAAAAAATAATAATATTGATAAAATTAGAGCGAGTGAGCATGAAATTGGAATTCTGGGAAAGTATGAAACTCAGACCTGTCCCTGATGCAGGGCAGGAGGGAGAAAGGTTCCATTATAGGATTATAGATAAAAGCCTGCAACACATGAGCAACCAATTTGACTCAATTATTAAATTACATCACAATTTATTCTTCTCAACGTATATATTGCACAAACCAAAATTCTACCAACAAAATTGCTCCTTATAAGATTTCATAACTTCAATAATTTTATACCAATAGTTCAATAATCCACCTTAGAATTAGATGAACCCAGAATTTTACTGTGATCACAACTGAATTTAACAATAGGGTGAAATCAAACCCTAGATTGTGAATTTGATATTCTTGCCTTTGCAAATTAAAATCTTACCTCATAAGCTGTTTCAATGCTGGAGAGAAAGCTCAAAAGCCGCTTCAATGGAGAATTCGGAGTGCGCTTCAATGGATGAGAAGGAAGAAGAGGAGCGGTGCTGCGTAAATACGAAAGGGGATAAAAATGAAACCATTCGAGGAAGATTATGCCACGTATCTAATGTCCACGTCGTATAAACTAGTAATAAGAATTCATTCTTTTTTTTTTTCTCATGCAACGAGGCTTCATGCGGAGAAAATACAAGTACAAGTTTATACTGTACTATATTAGGTCTCGTGTCATGTGTGGCAATTTTAATTATTTATTATTAGTCTAACACTATAATAATTATTAAAATTATCTAATTGCATGCAAAATAAGATGAAAATTTGTAATTACAAAAATAAAAATTAAAATTAAAATTAATCATACTGCAGAATATCGTGGGAGTATTACATGCACGACTAATATAAACGATTACAAATTACGTCACAAAGTTATATGTAGGATGATATTATTGCATATATAAGTATTAAGTACAAGAATAATTTTTTTGTTGAATGTGTATAAATGGAATATAATTACCAAATAGTAAGAAAATATAATTGCATAGTATTAAATATTCTCTAAGAAGCTTAGGCAAAAAATAAAAATTATTTTGGTGGGAAATTTTTTAAAAATAAAGGAGATGACACATGTCATTCTTGGTTTCACCTTTAATATGATACATAGTTTTTTTTTTTTTTTTACACAATAATATAATATATAGTTATAGTTATAGATTTCTATGTTAAAGTCAATTTGATGCAATATAATGTAAAGATGTTTTTATTATTTCATACTATAAATTAAATCCATTTTAATGTATAGATCCGAAAAAAATCATTTTAAGCAAATAATATTAATATTAGTAATAAGAATCTCTAATTGCTAGTATAATATATAAATTAAATATTTATAATTTTATTGACTTTAATAAGTTATCAATTAAAAAGATATAAAAGGAAAAATAAAGTTAGAATAATATTATTTTTGGAAATGAATTTTTGAAGGGAAAAAACGACATCAGGAAGTGACATGTGTTATTTTCGGTGTCATTTTTAGTATTATGTTATTGATGCGAGCAAACTTGTACTACTGGGGTGGCAACTGACAAGCGCATGCGTCATAGCTAGTTATGTTAAAAGAGAATAAGTAAATATCAAGGAAATTGTTAATGATTCAAGCGATCTTACCCAGTTTTACACCCAAATATTTAAACCATGCCACCTGAAAAAACAAAATATGTTTAATCAAAGAAAATTTTGTATTTGAACACCCAAAAAAAAGATTGAAAATGGTTTTTAACACCTCCAAAAAAAAAATTATTTTAACACCAGAAAAAAATTTTAAAAATTGGATTTTATCACCACTTAACGGTTTTCGTCCAAAAAAATTGTTAAGAGGGGTCCACAGTGACACGTGTCACCATTTTATTGGTTTAAAAAAAATAAAAAAAATTAATAAAAATAAAATTCCTAAAACTACACAAGCACCCCGGCCCCACCACCGCCACCTTCTTCTCCACCCTCACCCAACGCAGCCGCTAGCGCATCCATTCCCCCTCCCTATACCCGATGCACCTAAACCGGCCCAACACCACCAAATGCCCAAACTACAACCCTTCATCTATTAGTTTGTACTTCTTATGGGTTGCTAGTTTGTACTTCTTTAATTTGATAATTATGTTCAACTATTTGTATAGCTAGCGTCTGGTTCGGACGTTGCCTAAGGTGTCTCCTTTTTTTTTTTTTTTAACCTCATATGTATTTATTTTCTAATTTTATGAAAAATAAATAAATTATGTAACCTCTAGTTTACTTAATAAATGAAAGGAATATATAAATATAATATTATGTGAAATGTAAAACATTAATAAAAACTGGTTAAGATGGTAAATGTATCACCTTTGTGTGTTGGATGTTATAGGTTTAAATCTAACTCAAAGCATAATTTAATTTGTTAAATAAAGTGACAAGCTTACGTGGCGCATATACTTTGGATAGTGATGTGTCATTATGACATGGCGCATATAATTTGAAGAGTGCCACGTGGCACCGTTCCTTTGAAAGGAACGTCTTTTAATAAATAGTATAGATAGATATTAAGCGCAGGGTATGAAGAGAGCCCATGTTGCATCCACAATTCAAGCCTAATGCACTACTAGAAAATAGTCGATTTCCGACGGAAACGTTCCGACGAACACGTATTTCCGTCGGAAAAACCGAAATTTCCGACGGAATTATAATCCGTTGGAAATTTCCAACGAATTCAAATATTACGTCGGAAATCCGTCGGAAATTTCCGACAGAATATAAATCCATTGAAAAATAAGTACTTTCCGATGGAATATTCCGTCGTAAATCAAAATTTCCGAAAGATTTTATTTTCGTCGGAATACATTTTTAAAAAAAAAAAAAAAAGCAAACCCTAAACTCTTTTAACTTGACCCTCTTTCCGCCACTTTCTTCTACTTCTTCTCTTTCTCTCTCCTCTACTCGCCTCTTTCTTCTTCTTCTCTTTTTCTCGCCTCCCCTTTTCTCTGATTTTCTTTCTCTTTTCTCTCTCCTCTTCTCCTTCTCTTGTTCTCTTTCCTCTTCTTCTTCCTCTGTTCTCTCGTCCTCTTCTCCGTAATCCCAAATCTAAACCCGTACCCCAACCCGTTTTTTTTCCTTTCTCCTATTCTCACAAAATCGCACCATTAAAAGTTCGCAACACCTCACACATGAAAAATCGACTGGGGTTTTTAATTTTTTGAACAAAGTAAGGTTTTTCATGTCAAATTCGACCGTGAAACTCTAGATTTATAGTTTTCATGGTCGAATTTGAACTTTAAGCACAAATTCAAGGTATGTTCTTATTTTCTTACTTATTTTTGGTTTTTGAGATTCTTTCTTTGAGTTATTCTTTTTTCTCCTGGTCGATCAATAACAAAACGGATTTTTCCAATGTATAAAATAAAAATTCCAATGGCTTAATTTTATGGTGATGTGTGGTTGAATTGTGGTGGCGGTGGACTGGTGGGTGGTTTGTGTCAGGAAATTGATGTGGTGGTGGATTGTTTGTGTTCGGGTAATTGTGGTGTAGATCTAGGCTAAGGGTTTGTCAGTGGCGGTGGCGGTGGTCTTTTGGTTATGTTTGTGGGTGGCGGTGGTCTTAGGTGGATTTAGGTCAGGCCGCTAGGGCTAAGGGTTAGGGTGGGTGGGTTAATTTGGTGAGAAAGGTGGGTTTGGTTAGGGTTTGGTCAGGGTTTGGGTTTGGGTTTGGGTGTTTTAAGTGGGTGGATCTAGGTATGGGTTTGGTGGGGTTTTGGTTAGGGTTCAGTCAGGGTTTCGGTTAGGCAGGACTGGTTTAGGGTTCGGTGGTGGTGGTGGTGGGTGGCGCTGGGTTTGTGGTGGCTATGGGCTTAGGTGGGTTTATAGTTAGGGTGAGGAGAGTGGCGGTCTGATGGTCTGGGCTTAGGGTTAGGGTTAGTTAGGGGCTGGTGGAGTGGTGGTGGTCTGGTGTGGAGGGTAGTTGTTATACCCCGTATTTTTATACGTATTTTAATTTAAATAAGTATTTCTTAAAGTATTTAAATAATTCGAAATGAATTATTTATGGTTTTTATTAATTTAAAAAGAATTATTTTAATTAAAAAGTTTATTATGAATTATTTAATAATCTTAAAAATACTTTATTTTATAATTTGGAAATATTGGGGCATATTATTTTATAAAAAGATATTTTTTAAAGTCAATGGTATTTAAGGAAAGTCAAAATACTAGTTTGATTAGGAAGGGATCATTAAGGGTAGTAAAGGAATTTTAAGTAGGAGGGATTTTGAGAGGGGGTATAAATACCCATCGTATGTCTAAGGTGAAGTGCACCCAAAGGTAATCTCTCTCTCTTCTCTTATTTTCTTTTCCCTTTAATTTTTCCCCTTCCCCTTTTATTTATTTTATTTTATTTTATTATTGTTTTAATCACCACCCACACACACCACCACACACCGGTCGGCCACCACTACACGCCACCACCGGCCGGCGGCCACCACCACCAGCCCTCGCCGGCAGCAGCAACCACCAGACGGTGCGGCAGCAGCTAGCCATGGTGGTTATGTGCGCCGGTGGTGTACAAAAAAAAAATAAATAAATAAAAATTTATTATTGGTTTTGTTTTTAATTCAATCTAGCCTTAATCTAATTATTGTTTTTGGGTTTTGTGATGATTTTATGATGTTTAATAATAAGTATTTTGTATATAAATTTTCAGATTTGGTTTTTAATTAAAAAGCCCCAAATTGAAAACCATAGGTTTCTAAATTGATTTTTATTGATGGAATTTGATTGTGGTTGATTAAAACTATTGAAATACGTGTTTTTAAACTAAATTACAGCAGTTTTATAAGTTTTAATAATGCTGGAATTTTTATATATAACCTATAATTATGTTTCATGAAAGGATTTTTAATTACCCATTAATTGGGAATAAAAGTAAGGGTTAAATTAAATTTCAACTTGTTTCAGAGGGTTTATGAGTGATTTAAAGAGTGTATATATTGCTGAAAAATTTGTGTGGAAGAGGTATTAATACTTCTTTGTAATTTTGGTTTGTAGGAGACTTTCAAGTGAGTGATTTTATTTAGTCGTGACGATTTTGAGATCATATTCAAGGTACGTTCGCGTACTTAGTAATTATTTGAATAAGTAGAAGCATGCTAGGCTTTGCTTAATTAATCCCGATCCAAGTAGTATCACCATAGATGTTGGTTGGAATTTGTTGATTGGATTGATGTTGGTAAATGATTTGTGATGTGTAAATTATTTATGATGATTTGGTGATTGGAATTAATTATGTTGGCATGTTGGTTATAACCACACTTTTATTAGTGGCATGATATAGAGCATTTTTAATTAAACTAAATGTTTAATTTGGTTTGGAATATGAAAAGGAAATTTTATTATGGTTCATTTAATATTTATTGGTGCTTTAAGCATGGGATTTGAGCTATCAAGTGTCTTAGTACATAGGAATGAATTATATTGCGGTGTTTATGTGCACTTAAGGTGTTTCTAACACCGAGGGATAGGATTTGCGGTGCATTATGCATTTAAGGTGTCTTTGACACCGAGGTAGATAAAAAAGGGTTCAACTATTAAATTTATGTGGTCACTAATTATGCAAGAATTAAATTGGTATGTTTGATTGTTTGAATGATTTATAATGTTTGATTGTGCTATGGTTTGAGAGTCATCACCAAGTATAATAATATGTAAACAATGTAAAGCGAAAGAGATTACACACCAAAACTCTTGGAACGTATATACCTTGAGTATGAACATATGGGGGGAGTTATGCGACTTTATATTTGACCATAACTTCTACTGGGAGTACAGGACGCTATATTTTCCTTTTTATTTATTTAATGCACAGGACGTTCAGTCACTTCATGTGACATTTGCCTACCCGATTAGCTCCCGGTGTAGTTTACCTCAATTTATTTGAGGCAGGGATTTGGTTGGAAACCCGTTCAATTGGGAGTACAGGACGCTATATTTTCCTTTTTATTTATTTAATGCACAGGACGTCCAGTCACTTCATGTGACATTTGCCTACCCGATTAGCTCCCGGTGTAGTTTACCTCAATTTATTTGAGGCAGGGATTTGGTTGGAAACCCGTTCAATGTGTAATCAAGATTAAATGAACATTGGTATTGGTCTAGTTAGGTGTTGAATGTTTTGTATGCTTGTAAATAGGTGCAACTCGGTAATTTGTGTGTTGATAGGATGAAAGTATGTCAGTGTGTTTTTATTACGCTTATGTACTCAACATTGCTGATTGTGTGTTTGTATGTTTGTTTGGCCTTGTCTTTACCTTGGCCCTACGACGACCCATTTCTAATGGCGAGTAGTGGGGACAAGTAGAGAGAAGATTTTCAGGTGGTGAAGCATTTTCATGAAGGGCATGAGTGAAGAGCGGATCATGCTTAGTTCTCATAGGAATGTGATGTGTTTTATTTGCTTTGAATATTATTTATATTATTCTGCTCATGAGACTAACACAAAGGGTTTTAATATCATTTGGTTTTAAGGGCCTACAATGGTTCCAAGTTGTAGGTTGATTTTGTTTGACTTAGTTTAACTTTTACTTTCGTTTGGTTTGGCTTTTTAAGTTAACTTGTTTTAAATGGTTTTAAAGGTAGTCTTCCGCTGTGTGTGAATCTTTGATATTTGTCTTAGCCGTTTCCACAGTGGCGGTAATGTCTTAGATTTTCCTATTTCGTATTTTTAAAAGGGTAATATAGGTATTTTAACGGAAAGGAATTTCTAGGGTGTTATAAAGTGGTATTTGGGAATCGATTCTTATATTAATAATTGAATTATGTTATAAGAATTTTCCATGATTATATTATAATTTAATTAAAACTATTATTCGGTGAATTTTGGCTAGTAAATTTAATCTATCGTAAATGTTCATTTAATATGAATTTTATGCTCATTTGTAGAAAGATTAATATTCAAATTATAAGGGAAAATCCAAGTTTATATATGAGATTAACATTCCAAGTTAATCTCCTCTTACAATACTTTGTTTTTCTTTTATTTTTAAAAAATAATAAAAGTGAAATAATAAAGTGGTACAGAAATAAATGCTTAAAGTTGTGAGAGTACATTAACTTAAAATGTAAACCTCAGAGATTAACCTGGGCTCCCTCAAATTATAATTGCCAAAAAAAACAAAAATCAGATTATTATAACTAAAATTAAAGAATATTTATCAGCTAGATTTATGCCCGCGCGATACACGAGTCTTTATTAATAGTTAAATTTTAACATTTAATATTCAATCGTAATAACAAAACTATTTTTTTTTAATCTGATATAATTAAGGTTAACACATATATAAACACAATATTTATTTTTGTAAATTTTTTGTTTAAACAACAAAACAAACCAATTCTTGAAGAAAAATATACAGAAAATAAAATGTAAAGCTATATGTGTTTGTTTGACCAACTTTTTTTCAAATAGTATACACGGTGAAAAATATGATCTTCTATAACATCCTTGCAAAATTAACTCTTATGACTGACTTTTCAATTATGAACACCGTTCACCGCATTTAAGAATTTTATGGTGTTCAAATTCTAAAATATGCTTCTTTACTTGCAAAAGTTTTACGTTTATTTGTGTGGGACATTAGATGAGTTTATATAGGATTGAAAAAATACTGAATTGAAAGTGGTGACAAATTTTATTATTAGATATGATAAATTTTATTAACGTACTTAATATTTTAGCCGAATAAATGATAAATAATGATTTTTTTTTTAGCTGGAAAAAGAGAAAGGATATATTTTTAGTTTCAAAGATTTTTTTATTGCAAGAGGGGAAATAATAGGGGAGCAAGGCATTTCGATTGCAAGAGGTGTAAGAACGACCACCCTGGAAGGGATTGTGATGGGAATTTGGTTACTTGTCGTGCTTGCAACAAGTTAGGACACAGGGAGTATGAGTGTTTCTCCAAGGATCCCAATCGAAACAAACAGAACAATAATCAAGTAGGGGCTCAGAGAAACTTTCAGGGAAGTAACAACTATTCTGGGAACAAGGGGGCACAACAGAATGCGGCGAAAACCAACAATAATAATTGGAACAACCAACAGAAAGGTGGAGCTGCAGGAAAGTTGATTGTTATGAGTAGGCATGAGGCTGATTCCACAAAAGATGTCATCACTGGTACTTTTTCTATTAACTCTATTCCTGTTAAAGTCTTGTTTGATTCTGGTGCAACTTTTTCTTTCATTTCAAAGGTCATTGTTTCAAAATCATCACACTGTTTGAAAACCGTAGATGAGATAGATTTGCCTATAGTTATTCCTATGGGTGGGGTAGTAAAGTGTAACAAGACCTTTAGAGATGTACCTTTAGAAATCGAAGGAAAAGTGTTTTTGTCAGATCTCATTGAGTTTGGATTGAGTGACTTCGATGTCATTTTGGGAATGGATTGATTGAGCAAGTACAGTGCAGAGATTTGTTGTCGATCGCAGAAAGTAAAAATGACTACAACTGATAATGAGTTGGTGACATATTGGATGCATGGTGAGACTAAGTGCCCAAGGATCATATCTGTGTTAAAGTTGGCAAAGTATATTAAGAAGGGCATCCAGTGTATTTTTGTAGTGTGAGGAATATGGAGCATGAGGAGACAACTAATCCTGAGGATATAGAAGTAGTGAATGAGTTTCTGGATGTGTTTCCAGAAGACATTCCTGGAATGCCAACCAAAAGGGCAATTGATTTTACAATAGAGCTAGTTCCAGGAACAACACCAATTTCCAAGGCACCATATCGAATGGCACCTGCAGAGATAGGTGAGTTAAAGGAGCAATTGCAGGATTTATTAGAAAAGGGTTATATAAGACCAAGTGAATCACCTTGGAGAGCGCCAGTGTTATTTGTGAAAAAGAAGGATGGAAGTATGAGGTTATGTATTGATTATAGGGAGTTAAATAAGATCACCATAAAGAACAAGTACCCCTTACCAAGGATCGATGACCTATTTGACCAGTTGAGAGGCACAACTATGTTTTCTAAGATTGATTTAAGATCTGGATACCATCAACTTAGGATTGCAGATGAAGATATTCCCAAGACGACATTTAGAACAAGATATGGACATTATGAGTTTACAGTAATGCCATTGGATTGACGAATGCTCGAGCAATCTTTATGTACTTGATGAATAGGGTGTTTCATCCATTTATGGACAAGTTTGTGGTAGTGTTCATAGATGATATACTGGTGTATTCGAAGAGTAAAGAAGAACATGTAGAACATTTAAGGGCAATTCTGCAAACGCTAAGGGAAAACAAGCTTTACGCAAAGTTCTCTAAGTGTGAGTTTTGGTTGGAGAAAATAGCATTTCTTGGCCATTTTGCGTCCAAAGGTGGAGTAGAAGTAGATCTCGCAAAGATCGAGGCAGTGAAAGGTTGGACTACGCCGAAAACTGTGTCTGATGTTAGGATTTTCTTAGGTTTAGCAGGGTATTGTGCCAAAGGTGGAGTAGAACTGATTATAGGCGTTTTGTGAAAGATTTCTCGAAGATTGGTAAACCTATGACCTCTCTAATGAAAAAGGACAAGAAGTTCGAGTGGGATGACAAATGTGAGGAGACATTCCAACTCTTGAAACAAAAGCTAATCATAGCGCCAGTGCTGACACTGCCAAACGATAGTGGAGTTTATGATGTATATAGTGACGCATCCAAGAATGGTCTAGGATGTGTACTTATGCAAAATGGGAAGGTGATTGCGTATGCATCAAGAAAGTTAAAGACTCATGAAGTAAATTACCCTACTCATGACCTAGAATTAGCTGCAATCATATTTGCGCTAAAGATTTGGAGGCATTACTTGTATGGAGTGAAATGTAGGATTTATACAGACCATAAGAGTTTGAAATACATTTTCACTCTAAGGGATTTAAACTTACGCCAAAGGAGATGGTTAGAGTATACGATGGATTATAACTTAGACATACAATATCATGAGGGGAAAGCAAATATAGTCGCAGATGCTCTAAGTCGTAAAACCAGTCATGGACTGAATACTTTGATAGTGGCTGATGAGTTATGTAGAGAGATGAAGAAAAAGAATCTAGAAGTGGTAGAATGGGGAGTGCCAGCAGGCATACTTGCAAACCTAAGTATTCAACCAACAATATTTGATGAGATAAGGGAAAATCAAGCAGGAGATGTAAAGTTGGATAGGATTCGCGAGAAAATAAAGCAAGGAAAAGCTACGGATTTCAATATTACTATACTTTTGCAATCAAATTTTTAGATAATTTAGAGTGTTGTATGATGCGCGCTCGCGCCCATGTAAAGCGCTACCGCGCCTGGTAGGCGCGGCCGCGATGAGAGCGCGCCTAAACCGCGTACCTCTCTGGATTTCAGCATGGAAGATGAAAGTGAGAGGCGCGACCGCGCAATATATGGCGTGCCCGCGCCTTTGGTCGTGCTCAAACCGCGCCCCTCACTGGAAAATTTCATCAAACGCATATTCTGGGTAGGAGCGCCCGCGCCAAAGTGAGAAGCGCCCGCTCCTCGCTGTGGCGCGCCCGCGTCATTTGCCAGTTTTGCGGTTACTTTGCTATCGATTGACCCTCATATAAAAGGGATTTTCGTGAATACGAAAGGGACACAGAAAAACACAGAGAAATATACAGAACTTTTCTGCTATTCTCTCCCAAAGAATTATCTACAATTTTCTCACAATTTTCTTGCAAACTATTGTGAGTAACCTCTTGAAATTTAGCCTTTCTTTGTGAATTGATCATCCTTATTCGTTTCTTTGTGCTAAGAACGGATTGAGTGTCTTTTGTATCTCAAAGAGAATTTCCGGTATAACCCAAGCACCGTTGTAGGGGAAATTAATCTCTTTAGGAAAGTGTATACACGCCTAAGACATTATATCAAGGTTTAAGACTCAAGTGGTCACCGGTATTCTCGTGTTCATGTTCGTTGGAAAAGACTTGGAAGTGAGGCAAGTTTGTAATCTTTCACATTAGGATTTGTCATTTGAATTTCTGTAATTCATTGATTTAACATTGCTTTGCTTGTAATACTTTGATTAGTATTGGAATTGTGTATGATTTGATTATTGTACATGTTTAGGTTTGTTCCCACAATTGTATAAGTATTTACTTGTTGTAATTGCTATTTAGAAAACCTAACAATCTAAAGAGATTAATTTTTTGTAAAACTTAGCAAGCATGTCTAGTGTGAAAGAATTAACCACAAATTTTGTCAAACTTAAGAAGTTTGATGGTGTGGAGTTTAGGAGATGGAAGAAGAAGATGTATTTTCTTCTTACATCCTTAAATGTAGCCTATGTAATTAGTACTCCAAGGCCTAATGAACATGAGAATGAGACCTTGGAATCTGTTCGGGAAAGATCGAAGTGGGACAACGACGATTTCATATGTCGTGGTCACCTATGATGCACGGACACGCCTGCCAAGTGGCGTGTCCGAGTCGACACGCGTGTCGGACACGGACACGCGTGGCACACGGGGGGATACGTCTTGGACACGCGAAAATCCGTGTCCGTTTTTTTTTGAATTTCTTCTGTACGGACACGGGCCGTGTCTCACCCAGACACGGTCCGTTTTGTGATGGACACGCAATTACGGCTTTACAAGCCCAACTTCCTCCATTCTCTCTGACTTTCTCACATTCTCAATTCCTCCATTCACAATTCACAAACCTACTGCCTTACTCAAGCTCCCTGAGTCCCAGACCGTCAGCCACTCACCGTCGCGCCGATAACCGCCGTCGCTTCACCTGCTGCTGCTGGTCCAGACCGTCACTCAGTTCACCGTCGCTTCGTCGCCTACAACCTACTCTCACAGAGACACAGACTTCACTCGCCGCTCGTTGTTCGTCCTCAGCCACCACCCCAGTGTCGCCAGCCACCAGTCCACCACCACCAGGTAACTCGCTCAACCTAGGTTTCAGGCCGTGGCTTGACTGGCTTCTGTACGTTGTTTTTTTTTTTAAATTCAATTAATTCAGTCGCTAACTCGCTCAACCTAGGTTTCAGGCTGTCGTTGTTCGTCCTCAGCCACCAGTCCACCACCCAGTACCGTCCGTCGCCACTCGCCAGCCACCAGTCCACCACCAGGTAAGGGTTATGTGACTTCTGTCTTCTGTACTTTGTTTTCTGAAATTCAATTGCTGAATGCTGATGTTAATTGTGAGGTGGAGCCGTGGAGGCAGTATCACTGTAATTCGCAATTGTTAATTGTTAAATGTGATGTTAATTGTTAATTGTGATGTTAATTGTGAGATGGGTTCAGCTGTCAAATTGTATTGTGCCCTGGTTGCTGAAATTGTATTGTATTGTTGACTCGCTGACTTGCTGGTTGCTGAAATTGTATTGCTGAGTTGCTGACTTGCTGGTTGCTGAAATTGTATTGCTGACTTGCTGGTTGCTGAAATTGTATTGTTGTGTTGCTCACTTTGCTGTGTTGTCTTGCTGAAATGTGCTGTTGTGTTGCTGAAATTGTCAGGAATGTCTTCTAGTTCCTCTGCTTCATGCAATGTCAGTGGTAGTAGTAATTCATCTGAGTCAATGAAAGACCTCTACCCTTTGTGGAAGTTTGTTGTTAAGGGTGATAAAATATCGGGTGGTGGAGGAAATTATAATTGGAAATGTAACTTTTGCGGCGAAGTTAAAAATGGTTCATACACTAGAGTGAAAGCTCATTTGCTAGGTGAACAAGGGAAAGGGATTCAAACTTGTAATAAAGTGAAAATTGATGACCTTGCTAAACTAAGATCGCTTCATCGTGAATCCGAGGATTATAAAAAATCTTTGTTACCAAAAGTTCCACCTTTTTCAAATGAACCCATATCTTCTCACACATCAACTGAAGCTACATCAATGAGACTAGGTTCATTTGATAATGTATTCTAGAGATGGCCGAGCTCTCACTTGATGAACCCGAGATGGAGAATATGATTTTTGATGATGTACTTGGTGATGGTGAAGAATGAAACTATTAGTACTTTTGTTTATTTTATTTATGATTTGTAAAACTATTATTAAGACATGTATTTGGTTTGATGGTTTCTTGATATGTATGAGACTACGTTCGTACACTTTGTTTATTTACTTGTTTTAACAAAATTGTGTGTTTTGAGGCTAATTATTTAGTGTTTTATTGAATAGGTTGTAAAATTCTCATTTTTTTTGATATATTATATGCCTTGTTATATGCCGTACCCGTGTCCCCTATTTCAGGATTGCCGTTTTCCCGTGTCCGTATCGTGTCCGTGTTCGTGTCCGTGTCGGTATCCGTGCAACATAGGTGGTCACATCTTGAATGGGATGGAGGATGATCTTTTTGATATCTATCAAATGTGGAATCAGCCAAGGAGCTTTGGGAGTCCTTGGAAAGCAAGTATATGGCGGAGGATGCTTCAAGTAAGAAATTTCTTGTTAGCAATTTTAATAATTTTAAGTTTGTTGATGGTCGATCCATTATGGATCAATTTCATGAATTGCAACGTATCTATGGTAGTCTAGAACAACATGGTATAGCTATGAATGAGTTGTTTGCTGTTTCTAGTATTATTGACAAATTACCCCCTAGTTGGAAAAATGTGAAACATGATTTGAAACACAAAAAGGAGGACATGACATTGTCCGGTTTGGCCACCCATCTTCAAATTGAGAAGGGATTCCTGCCATGGAAGGTGCTAAGGATGGGAATCCTAGCACATCTACCGTTAATATGGTAGATGAGGGAAGAGCTAGTGCATCTACTAGTGGAAAGAGAAAGAATTTTAATTCTTTCAAGAACAAGTCCAATAAGAAAATGACAAGTAACAAGTTTACTTGTTGGGAATGCGGTAAAGCTGGTCACCGCAAGAAGGACTATTATTCTTTCAAGAAAAGAATGGAGAAAACCAAGGAAGGTCGTGCTTCTGGAAGCAAGGACCCATCCATTAAAGGTAATCCTTCTCATGAGGTTGAATTTAATTCCGATTTGGACATAAATGCAACGGATCCTAACATTTTTATAGTGCAGGATGATGACTCATCGTGGATTGATTCGGGGGCTTCAAGGCATGTATGAAAGAGTAAGCATTGGTTCAAAACCTTTCAAAAGGTTGTTGATGGACAAGACCTCTTCATGGGGAACAATTCTACCATCAAGGTTCTTGGAAGAGGACAAGTTGAGCTAATGTTTAGTTTAGGGACTGCAATTATTCTTAGGAATGTTTTGTATGCTCCTGAAATTAGTAGAAATCTTGTATCGGGGCCTACCCTGAATAGTCTTGGCTATAAGCTTGTATTTGAAGCTAATAGATGCATAATTACTAGGGGTGTAACTTTCATAGGACGTTGTTATTTGGAAAATGGTTTGTTTAAACTGTCTTTGAAAGAGAGTAATGTTTTGAATAATTTATGTTTGAATGTTGATGTCAATGATAATCATGTTGATTTACATATGTTTGATTTATGGCATTCTAGGTTAGGACATGTGAATTACAATAAAATACTTTTCATGTCAAAACAAGAACTAATACCTTCTTGTGATATTTCTCCCAATAAATGTTCTACTTGCATGTTGAACAAGATCACTAGAACTCCTTTTAAGAGAGTTGAAATAAAGAAGTTCTTATATTTTAGAACTGATTCATAGTGACTTGTGTGATTTTCATAGTACTCCTTCTTTGGAGAATAAAAGATACATGGTTACTTTTATAGATGATTATTCTAGGTTTTTTTATGTGTATCTTTTGTACTCCAAAGATGAAGCTTTAGTAATGTTTTATATTTATAAAAAGGAAGTAGAACTGCAAGTAGAATCATTAATTAAGAGAATAAGAACTGATAAGTGATGAGTGACATTTATGTTACCCTTAGGGGTAGTGTATTGGTCTCTTTTCTCCTGTTTTTCTTAGGTTTTTCTACCTCTTTTCTCCTCTTATGGCATCCTTTTTTTTTATGGATGAAAAGTATGCTTATTTGCGCTTGTTTTGATAATCTTTATGCATTATTTTATCATCCCCATGCTCTCGTGATCTTTGCTATCTTTTGCAGGTTCCATGGCGGTCCTAAGCACGGTAGGAGGCCCCTTGGCCAAGTATGGAGGCATGGACAAAGACAAGAGGAGCAAAAGGGAAGGAGAGGAAGCAAGAAGAGGAAGTTCAAGAGGAGGTGTGGCCAAACCTCTAAGAGGTTCGGTCGAACCAAGGTGTGGTCAAACTTTTGAAAAGTTTGACCGAACCTCCAAGGCAGTTTCAACCAAGTTTTCAGCATGTTTACACGAGGGGTCGAACCAGGAAAGTTCGACCAAACAAGGATTAGGGAGGTTCGACCGAACCTACCTAGAGTTCTACTGAACCTACCCTAGGTTCGACCGAACCTACCCAGAGTTCGGTCGGACCTTTTCCTGTTTCAGCTGACTTTTTGCGGAGCTTCCTAAGCAATTTTGTAAGGGGTATAAATAGATTTTTTTTTGCTCATTAAAGAGAAAATTTCAGGTTTTAGAGAGAGAAACTCTCAAAATTTTAGAGAGAGACAGTGAGGAGCACAATGGTTTTCATGGATTTTGGATAATCAAATGAGGAATTTGAAGATCTCCATCTTATTATCAATGAGCATTTCTTACTTTCTTTTCTCTTATTGCTTTATTTAGTTGCTTTCATTATGCTTGAGTAGTTTCCCTTCTACTAGGTGTTGAGTGAGGCTTTGTAATGATTATTTGAGTTATTTGAGATAAATTTGATGATAACTGTGTGATTAAATTGATTGAATTGATGTTGGCATGTTGTTTGTTTTAGATTGGATTGATCTCCCATGATAGCACACTTAATTGCATATTGGTTTTAGTTTGACAAGGGATTGTGAATTAGAATTGATATATTTGATTGCATTTTGGGTAATTTTCTTCTATGCACCTAGTCAATGAGGGATCTAGGCTAGGAATTTGAGAGATTACTTTTGAGTGTAGTTAATTCTCATTATAATTCTTTCTTTGCATGATTGATTATCAAATGGATTCTCATTAGCTTATTAATTGTTCTAAGTGGATCTTTTCCCCTAGTAGAATTTATCATACCTTGTTCTTTATATGTGTTTTAGTGTAGTTGTAGTGTCCTTTATCCGTAAATCGACTTTGGCATAGCTTAGGCATTAGATTAAGAACAATCTAGCATTACCGTTCCTTGTGGTTCGACTCCGAACTTACCACTAGACTTGTTTAGGGGTTAGTTTTAGGATTTATAAATTTATTTGATTGAGTGTGGAATGTGCGACCGTTCTAACGCCCATCAATAAGGGAGGAGAATATTATGATCCAGTTTATTTCCAATCTTTGGGTATAATTCATGAGACTACAGCGGCTTATGCACCACAATCAAATGGTGTAGCTGGAAGGAAAAACAGAACTCTTGAAGAAATGGTTAATTCCATGTTATCTTACTCTGGTTTGAGTGAAGGGTTCTGGAGTGAAGCGATGTTGACAGCTTGTCACATTCTTAACCGGGTAAGGGAAAACAATCTACTCCTTATGAACTATGGTACAAAACAAAGCCAAACTTGAAATATCTCAAGGTTTGAGGTTGTAGGGCAATCGTAAGAGTGCCTAGCAACAAGAAAAGAAAGCTCGGTGAAAGGGGCTTGGATTGCATATTTATAGGTTATGCTGAGCATAGCAAAACCTATAGGTTCTATGTAATAGAACAAAATGACTGTATATCGATTCATTCAGTTATTGAGTCAAGCGATGCAATATTTGATGAAAAACGGTTTTCATCAATGAGTAGACCAAAAGATCTACAAATCAGTGCCAATGATAGGGAGATAGTAGAGTTGAATGATCAACTTGAATCTCATGAAGAAACATTCGATAATGAGAATGTTGAAACTCCTCAAGTTAGGAGAAGTGCTAGGGAAAGAAAACCTAGGAACCCTCTTGATGACTTTATAATTTATTTAGTTGAAGGGTCTAGGGATGTCCTTAGTTCAACTATTCCATATTATTTTAATGTGGATAATGAACCAAAGAGTTATAGCGAGGCCATATGTTCTCAAGATAGTGCATTTTGGAAGGAAGCTATAAA
>NW_018745282.1:0-28105 GCF_001683475.1 Chenopodium quinoa
TCAAACACATTAAAACAAAGCTATTTTAATCAAATGAAAGTGAAATGAATTCTTCAAAGCTAATTGAACCAAATGAAGTCAAACACATTAAAAAAAAGCTAATTAAATCAAATGAAAGTGAAATGCATTCTACACAGCAAATTGAATTAAATGCAAGTCAAACACATTCATAAAAAGCTTTTTGAATTAAGTGAAAGTCAAACACATTAAAACAATGCTATTTTAATCATTTGAATGTAAAATGAATTCTACAAAGCTAAATGAATCAAATGAAAGCCAAACACATTCAAACAAAGCTTTATGAATCAAACGAAAGTCAAACATATTTAAACAAAACTATTTGAATCAAATGAAAGTCAAATGCAATCTTCATAGCTAATTGAATCAAATGAAAGTCAAACATATTCAAACAAAGCTTTTTGAATCAAGTAACAGTCAAACACATTAAAACAAAGCTATTTGAATCAAATGAAAGTGAAATACATTCTACAATGCTATTAAAATGAAAGTCAAACACATTCAAATACAGCTTTTAATTCAAATGAAAGAAAAATGCATTCAACAATGCTAATTGAATGAAATGAAAGTCAAAACACATTTTAGAAAAAGCTATTTAAATCAAATAAAAGTCAAATACATTTAAATAAAGCTTTTTAAATCATATGAAAGTCAAACACATTCAAACAAAGTTATTTAATCAAATGAAAGTGAAACGCATTCTACAAAGCTAATTTAATAAAATGAAGGCAAACGCATTCAAACAAAGCTATTTAAATCAAATGAAATTGAAATGCATTATACAAGCTAATTGAATCAAATGAAAGTCAAACACATTCAAATAAATTTTTTTGAATCAAATGGAAATTGAAATGCATTCTACAAAGCTAATTGAATCAAATGAAAGTCAAACACATTCAAACAAAGCTTTTGAATCAAATGAAAGTCAAGTGCATTTTTCATAGCTAATTCAATCAAATTATAAGTCAAACACATTCAAACAAAGCTTTTGAGTCAAATAGAAGTCAAATGAATTATTCAAACCTAATTGAATCAAAAGAAAGTCAAACACATTCATAGAAAGCATTATGAATCAAATAGAAGTCAACACATTCAAACAAAACTATTTGAATCAAATGAAAGTCAAAACACATTCAATCAAAGATTTTTGAATCAAATGAAAGTTAAACACATTCAAACAAAGCTATTTCAATCAAATGAAAGTGAAATGCATTCTACAAAGCTAATTGAATCAAATGAAAGTCAAACACGTTCAAATAAAGCTTTTGATTCAAATAAAAGGCAAATGCATTCAATAATGCTAATTTGAACAAATGAAAGTCAAACACATTCAAAAAAGCTTTTTAAATCAAATGAAAGTCAATCACATTCAAACAAAGCAATTAAAATCAAATGAAAGTAAAATGCAATTCAAACAAAGCTATTTTAAATCAAATGAAAGTGAAATTGTATTCTACAAAGCTAATTGAATCAAATGAAAGTCAAATGCATTCAACAAAGCTTATTAAATCGAATGAAAGTCAAATGCATTCAATAATGCTTATTGTATCAAAAGAAAGTCAAATGCATTTTTCAAAGCAAATTCAATCAAATGAAAGTCAAACACATTCAAACAAAGATTTTGAATCAAATAAAAGTCAAATGAACTCTTCAAAGCTAATTGAACCAAATGAAAGTCAAACACATTCAAACAAAGCATTATTAATCAAATGAAAGTCAAATGAATTCTTCATAGCTAATTGATTAAAACTAATGTCAAACACATTCAAACAAAGCTTTATAAATCAAGAGAAAGTGAAACTCATTAAAACAAAGCTATTTGAATCAAATGAAAGTGAAATACATTCTACAATGCTAATTAAAATCATATGAAAGTCAAACACATTCAAACAAAACTTTTTGAATCAAATGAAAGTCAAATGCATTCAAAAAAAAACTTACTAAATCAAATGCAAGTGAAACACATTTAAAAAAGCTTTTTAAATCAAATAAAAGTCAAACACATTTAAACAAAGCTTTTAAATCAAATGAAAGTCAAACACATTCAAACAAAGCGATTAAATCCAAATAAAAGTGAAATGCAATTACAAAGCTAATTTAATAAAATTAAGGCAAACACGTTCAAAGAAAAGCTATTTAAATCAAATGAAAGTTGAAATGCATTTCTACAAAGCTTATTGAATCAAATGAAGTAGTCAAACACATTCAAACAAAGGTATTTAAATCAAATGAAAGGTCAAACACATTCAAACAAAGCTATTAAAATAATATGAAAGCGAAATGCATTCTACACAGCAAATTGAATTAAATGAAAGTCAAAACACATTCAAACAAAACTATTTGAATCAAATGAAAGTCAAAACACATTCAATTCAATGATTTTTGAATCAAATGAAAGTTAAACACATTCAAACAAAGCTATTTCAATCAAATGAAAGTGAAATGCATTCTACAAAGCTAATTGAATCAAATGAAAGTCAAACACGTTCAAATAAAGCTTTTGATTCAAATAAAAGGCAAATGCATTTCAATAATGCTAATTGAACCAAATGAAAGTCAAACACATTCAAAAAAGGCTTTTTAAATCAATGAAAGTCAAACACATTCAAACAAAGCAATTAAAATCAAATGAATGTAAAATGCAATTCAAACAAAGCTATTTTAAATCAAATGAAAGTGAAATGTATTCTACAAAGCTAATTGAATCAAATGAAAGTCAAATGAATTCAACAAAGCTTATTAAATCGAATGAAAGTCAAATGCATTCAATAATGCTTATTGTATCAAAAGAAGTCAAATGCATTTTTCAAAGCAAATTCAATCAAATGAAAGTCAAACACATTCAAACAAAGATTTTGAATCAAATAAAAGTCAAATGAACTCTTCAAACCTAATTGAACCAAATGAAAGTCAAACACATTCAAACAAAGCATTATTAATCAAATGAAAGTCAAATGAATTCTTCATAGCTAATTGATTAAAACTAATGTCAAACACATTCAAACAAAGCTTATAAATCAAGAGAAAGTGAAACTCATTAAAACAAAGCTATTTGAATCAAATGAAAGTGAAATACATTCTACAATGCTAATTAATCATATGAAAGTCAAACACATTCAAACAAAACTTTTTGAATCAAATGAAAGTCAAATGCATTCAAAAAAACTTACTAAATCAAATGCAAGTGAAACACATTTAAAAAAGCTTTTTAAATCAAATAAAAGTCAAACACATTTAAACAAAGCTTTTTAAATCAAATGACAGTCAAACACATTCAAACAAAGCGATGAAATCCAAATAAAAGTGAAATGCAATTTACAAAGCTAATTGAATAAAATTAAGGGAAACACGTTTAAAGAAGCTATTTAAATCAAATGAAAGTGAAATGCATTCTACAAAGCTTATTGAATCAAATGAAGTAGTCAAACACATTCAAACAAAGGTATTTAAATCAATTGAAAGTGAAATGCATTCTACAAAGCAAATTGAATCAAATTAAAGTCAAACACAATAAAAAAAAGCTATTAAAATCAAATGAAAGTGAAATGAAATTTACAAAGCTAATTGAATAAAATGAAGGCAAACACATTCAAACAAAGCTATTAAAATAATATGAAAGTGAAATGCATTCTACACAGCAAATTGAATTAAATGAAAGTCAAACACATTCATAAAAATCTTTTTGAATTAAGTGAAAGTCAAACACATTAAAACAAAGCTATTTTAATCAAATGAAAGTGAAATGAATTCTTCAAAGCTAATTGAACCAAATGAAGTCAAACACATTAAAAAAAAGCTAATTAAATCAAATGAAAGTGAAATGCATTCTACACAGCAAATTGAATTAAATGCAAGTCAAACACATTCATAAAAAGCTTTTTGAATTAAGTGAAAGTCAAACACATTAAAACAATGCTATTTTAATCATTTGAATGTAAAATGAATTTTAAAAAGCTAAATGAATCAAATGAAAGCCAAACACATTCAAACAAAGCTTTATGAATCAAACGAAAGTCAAACATATTTAAACAAAACTATTTGAATCAAATGAAAGTCAAATGCAATCTTCATAGCTAATTGAATCAAATGAAAGTCAAACATATTCAAACAAAGCTTTTTGAATCAAGTAACAGTCAAACACATTAAAACAAAGCTATTTAAAATCAAATAAAAGTCAAAATACATTAAATAAAGCTTTTTAAATCAAATGAAAGTAAAACATTCAAACAAAGTTATTTAAATCAAATGAAAGTGAAACGCATTCTACAAAGCTAATTGAATAAAATGAAGGCAAACGCATTCAAACAAAGCTATTTAAATCAAATGAAATTGAAATGCAAAGCTAATTGAATCAAATGAAAGTCAAACACATTCAAACAAAGCTTTTTTGAATCAAATGAAAGTGAAATGCATTTCAAAGCTAAAATCAAATGAAAAACAAAATTCAACAAAGCATGAAAGTCAAATGCATTCAATTGAATCAAATGAAGTCAAATGCATTTTTCAAAGCAAATTCAATCAAATGAAAGTCAAACACATTCAAACAAAGATTTTGAATCAAATAAAAGTCAAAATGAACTCTTCAAAGCTAATTGAACCAAATGAAAGTCAAAACACATTCAAACAAAGCATTATTAATCAAATGAAAGTCAAATGAATTCTTCATAGCTAATTGATTAAAATTAAAGTCAAACACATTCAAACAAAGCTTTATAAATCAAGAGAAAGTGAAACTCATTAAAACAAAGCTATTTGAATCAAATGAAAGTGAAATACATTCTACAATGCTAATTAAATCATATGAAAGTCAAACACATTCAAACAAAACTTTTTGAATCAAATGAAAGTCAATGCATTCAAAAAAACTTACTAAATCAAATGCAAGTGAAACACATTTAAAAAAGCTTTTTAAATCAAATAAAAGTCAAACACATTTAAACAAAGCTTTTTAAATCAAATGAAAGTCAAACACATTCAAACAAAGCGATTAAATTCAAATAAAAGTGAAATGCAATTTACAAAGCTAATTGAATAAAATTAAGGCAAACACGTTCAAAGAAAGCTATTTAAATCAAATGAAAGTGAAATGCATTCTACAAAGCTTATTGAATCAAATGAAGTAGTCAAAACATTCAAACAAAGGTATTTAAATCAATTGAAAGTGAAATGCATTCTACAAAGCGAATTGAATCAAATTAAAGTCAAACACATTAAAAAAAGCTATTAAAATCAAATGAAAGTGAAATGAATTTACAAAGCTAATTGAATAAAATGAAGGCAAACACATTCAAAACAAAGCTATTAAAATAATATGAAAGTGAAATGCATTCTACACAGCAAATTGAATTAAATGAAAGTCAAACACATTCAAAAAAACTATTGAATCAAATGAAAGTCAAAACACATTCAATCAATTTTTGAATCAAATGAAAGTTAAACACATTCAAACAAAGCTATTTCAATCAAATGAAAGTGAAAAATTCTACAAAGCTAATTGAATCAAATGAAAGTCAAACACGTTCAAATAAAGCTTTTGATTCAAATAAAAGTCAAATGCATTCAATAATGCTAATTGAACCAAATGAAAGTCAAACACATTCAAAAAGCTATTTTAATCAAATTTTTAAATCAAATGAAAGTCAAACACATTCAAACAAAGCAATTAAAATCAAAGTAAAATGCAATTCAAACAAAGCTATTTTAAATCAAATGAAACCATTCTACAAATAATTGAATCAAATGAAAGTCAAATGAATTCTTATTAAATCGAATGAAAGTCAAACATTCAATAAAAATCAAAAGAAAGTCAAATGCATTTTCAAAAATCAAATTCAATCAAATGAAAGTCAAACACATTCAAACAAAGATTTTGAATCAAATAAAAGTCAAATGAACTCTTCAAAGCTAATTGAACCAAATGAAAGTCAAACACATTCAAACAAAGCATTATTAATCAAATGAAAGTCAAATGAATTCTTCATAGCTAATTGATTAAAATAAAGTCAAACACATTCAAAAAAGCTTTATAAATCAAGAGAAAGTGAAACTCATTAAAACAAAGCTATTTGAATCAAATGAAAGTGAAATACATTCTACAATGCTAATTAAATCATATGAAAGTCAAACACATTCAAACAAAACTTTTTGAATCAAATGAAAGTCAAATGCATTCAAAAAAACTTACTAAATCAAATGCAAGTGAAACACATTTAAAAAAGCTTTTTAAATCAAATAAAGTCAAACACATTTAAACAAAGCTTTTTAAATCAAATGAAAGTCAAACACATTCAAACAAAGCGATTAAATTCAAATAAAAGTGAAATGCAATTTACAAAGCTAATTGAATAAAATTAAGGCAAACACGTTCAAAGAAAGCTATTTAAATCAAATGAAAGTGAAATGCATTCTACAAAGCTTATTGAATCAAATGAAGTAGTCAAACACATTCAAACAAAGGTATTTAAATCAATTGAAAGTGAAATGCATTCTACAAAGCAAATTGAATCAAATTAAAGTCAAACACATTAAAAAAAAGCTATTAAAATCAAATGAAAGTGAAATGCAATTTACAAAGCTAATTGAATAAAATGAAGGCAAACACATTCAAACAAAGCTATTAAAATAATATGAAAGTGAAATGCATTCTACACAGCAAATTGAATTAAATGAAAGTCAAACACATTCATAAAAACATTATTCAAACACATTAAAACAAAGCTATTTTAATCAAATGAAAGTGAAATGAATTCTTCAAAGCTAATTGAACCAAATGAAGTCAAACACATTAAAAAAAGCTAATTAAATCAAATGAAAGTGAAATGCATTCTACACAGCAAATTGAATTAAATGCAAGTCAAACACATTCATAAAAAGCTTTTTGAATTAAGTGAAAGTCAAACACATAAAACAATGCTATTTTAATCATTTGAATGTAAAATGAATTCTACAAGCTAAATGAATCAAATGAAAGCCAAACACATTCAAACAAAGCTTTATGAATCAAACGAAAGTCAAACATATTTAAACAAAACTATTTGAATCAAATGAAAGTCAAATGCAATCTTCATAGCTAATTGAATCAAATGAAAGTCAAACATATTCAAACAAAGCTTTTTGAATCAATAACAGTCAAACACATTAAAACAAAGCTATTTGAATCAAATGAAAGTGAAATACATTCTACAATGCTATTAAAATGAAAGTCAAACACATTCAAATACAGCTTTTAATTCAAATGAAAGAAAAATGCATTCAACAATGCTAATTGAATGAAATGAAAGTCAAACACATTTAGAAAAAGCTTTAAATCAAATAAAAGTCAAATACATTTAAAAAAAAGCTTTTTAAATCAAATGAAAGTCAAACACATTCAAACAAAGTTATTTAAATCAAATGAAAGTAAAACGCATTCTACAAAGCTAATTGAATAAAATGAAGGCAAACGCATTCAAACAAAGCTATTTAAATCAAATGAAATTGAAATGCATTATACAAAGCTAATTGAATCAAATGAAAGTCAAACACATTAAAATAAAGCTTTTTGAATAAAATGAAATTGAAATGCATTCTACAAAGCTAATTGAATCAAATGAAAGTCAAACACATTAAACAAAGCTTTTTGAATCAAATGAAAGTCAAGTGCATTTTTCATAGCTAATTCAATCAAATATAAGTCAAACACATTCAAACAAAGCTTTTGAGTCAAATAGAAGTCAAATGAATTATTCAAAGCTAATTAAATCAAAAGAAAGTCAAACACATTCATAAAAAGCATTATGAATCAAATAAAAGTCAAACACATTCAAACAAAACTATTTGAATCAAATGAAAGTGAAACACATTCAATCAAAGCTTTTTGAATCAAATGAAAGTTAAACACATTCAAACAAAGCTATTTCAATCAAATGAAAGTGAAATGCATTCTACAAAGCTAATTGAATCAAATGAAAGTCAAACACGTTTAAATAAAGCTTTTGATTCAAATAAAAGGCAAATGCATTCAATAATGCTAATTGAACCAAATGAAAGTCAAACACATTCAAAAAAGCTTTTTAAATCAAATGAAAGTCAAACACATTCAAACAAAGCAATTAAAATCAAATGAAAGTAAAATGCAATTCAAACAAAGCTATTTTAAATCAAATGAAAGTGAAATGTATTCTACAAAGCTAATTGAATCAAATGAAAGTCAAATGCATTCAACAAAGCTTATTAAATCGAATGAAAGTCAAATGCATTCAATAATGCTTATTGTATCAAAAGAAAGTCAAATGCATTTTTCAAAGCAAATTCAATCAAATGAAAGTCAAACACATTCAAACAAAGATTTTGAATCAAAATAAAAGTCAAATGAACTCTTCAAAGCTAATTGAACCAAATGAAAGTCAAACACATTCAAACAAAGCATTATTAATCAAATGAAAGTCAAATGAATTCTTCATAGCTAATTGATTAAAATTAAAGTCAAACACATTCAAACAAAGCTTTATAAATCAAGAGAAAGTGAAACTCATTAAAACAAAGCTATTTGAATCAAATGAAAGTGAAATACATTCTACAATGCTAATTAAATCATGTGAAAGTCAAACACATTCAAACAAAACTTTTTGAATCAAATGAAAGTCAAATGCATTAAAAAAAACTTACTAAATCAAATGCAAGTGAAACACATTTAAAAAAGCTTTTTAAATCAAATAAAAGTCAAACACATTTAAACAAAGCTTTTTAAATCAAATGAAAGTCAAACACATTCAAACAAAGCGATTAAATTCAAATAAAAGTGAAATGCAATTTACAAAGCTAATTGAATAAAATTAAGGCAAACACGTTCAAAGAAAGCTATTTAAATCAAATGAAAGTGAAATGCATTCTACAAAGCTTATTGAATCAAATGAAGTAGTCAAACACATTCAAACAAAGGTATTTAAATCAATTGAAAGTGAAATGCATTCTACAAAGCAAATTGAATCAAATTAAAGTCAAACACATTAAAAAAAAGCTATTAAAATCAAATGAAAGTGAAATACAATTTACAAAGCTAATTGAATAAAATGAAGGTAAACACATTCAAACAAAGCTATTAAAATAATATGAAAGTGAAATGCATTCTACACAGCAAATTGAATTAAATGAAAGTCAAACACATTCATAAAAATCTTTTTGAATTAAGTGAAAGTCAAACACATTAAAACAAAGCTATTTTAATCAAATGAAAGTGAAATGAATTCTTCAAAGCTAATTGAACCAAATGAAGTCAAACACATTAAAAAAAAGCTAATTAAATCAAATGAAAGTGAATGCATTCTACACAGCACATTGAATTAAATGCAAGTCAAACACATTCATAAAAAGCTTTTTGAATTAAGTGAAAGTCAAACACATTAAACAATGCTATTTTAATCATTTGAATGTAAAATGAATTCTACAAAGCTAAATGAATCAAATGAAAGCCAAACACATTCAAACAAAGCTTTATGAATCAAACGAAAGTTAAACATATTTAAACAAAACTATTTGAATCAAATGAAAGTGAAATGCAATCTTCATCGCTAATTGAATCAAATGAAAAGTCAAACATATTCAAACAAAGCTTTTTGAATCAAGTAACAGTCAAACACATTAAAACAAAGCTATTGAATCAAATGAAAGTGAAATACATCATACAATCTATTAAAATGAAAGTCAACACATTCAAATACAGCTTTTAATTCTAATGAAGAAAAATGCATTAAACAATGCTAATTGAATGAAATGAAAGTCAAACACATTTAGAAAAAGCTATTAAATCAAATAAAAGTCAAATACATTTAAAAAAAGCTTTTTAAATCAATGAAAGTCAAACACATTCAAACAAGTTATTTAAATCAAATGAAAGTAAAACGCATTCTACAAAAGCTAATTGAATAAAATGAAGGCAAACGCATTCAACAAAGCTATTTAAATCAAATGAAATTGAAATGCATTATACAAAGCTAATTGAATCAAATGAAAATCAAACACATTAAAATAAAGTTTTTGAATAAAATGAAATTGAAATGCATTCTACAAAGCTAAATTGAATCAAATGAAAGTCAAACACATTCAAACAAAGCTTTTTGAATCAAATGAAAGACAAGTGCATTTTTCATAGCTAATTCAATCAAATATAAGTCAAACACATTCAAACAAAGCTTTTGAGTCAAATAGAAGTCAAATGAATTATTCAAAGCTAATTAAATCAAAGAAAGTCAAACACATTCATAAAAAGCATTATGAATCAAAAAAAGTCAAACACATTCAAACAAAACTATTTGAATCAAATGAAAGTGAACACATTCAATCAAAGCTTTTTGAATCAAATGAAGTTAAACACATTCAAACAAAGCTATTTCAATTCAATGAAAGTGAAATGCATTCTACAAAGCTAATTGAATCAAATGAAAGTCAAACACGTTTAAATAAAGCTTTTGATTCAAATAAAAGGCAAATGCATTCAATAATGCTAATTGAACCAAATGAAAGTCAAACACATTCAAAAAAGCTTTTTAAATCAAATGAAAGTCAAACACATTCAAACAAAGCAATTAAAATCAAATGAAAGTAAAATGCAATTCAAACAAAGCTATTTTAAATCAAATGAAAGTGAAATGTATTCTACAAAGCTAATTGAATCAAATGAAAGTCAAATGCATTCAACAAAGCTTATTAAATCGAATGAAAGTCAAATGCATTCAATAATGCTTATTGTATCAAAAGAAAGTCAAATGCATTTTTCAAAGCAAATTCAATCAAATGAAAGTCAAACACATTCAAACAAAGATTTTGAATCAAATAAAAGTCAAATGAACTCTTCAAAGCTAATTGAACCAAATGAAAGTCAAACACATTCAAACAAAGCATTATTAATCAAATGAAAGTCAAATGAATTCTTCATAGCTAATTGATTAAAATTAAAGTCAAACACATTCAAACAAAGCTTTATAAATCAAGAGAAAGTGAAACTCATTAAAACAAAGCTATTTGAATCAAATGAAAGTGAAATACATTCTACAATGCTAATTAAATCATATGAAAGTCAAACACATTCAAACAAAACTTTTTGAATCAAATGAAAGTCAAATGCATTCAAAAAAACTTACTAAATCAAATGCAAGTGAAACACATTTAAAAAAGCTTTTTAAATCAAATAAAAGTCAAACACATTTAAACAAAGCTTTTTAAATCAAATGAAAGTCAAACACATTCAAACAAAGCGATTAAATTCAAATAAAAGTGAAATGCAATTTACAAAGCTAATTGAATAAAATTAAGGCAAACACGTTCAAAGAAAGCTATTTAAATCAAATGAAAGTGAAATGCATTCTACAAAGCTTATTGAATCAAATGAAGTAGTCAAACACATTCAAACAAAGGTATTTAAATCAATTGAAAGTGAAATGCATTCTACAAGCAAATTGAATCAAATTAAAGTCAAACACATTAAAAAAAAGCTATTAAAATCAAATGAAAGTGAAATGCAATTTACAAAGCTAATTGATAAAATGAAGGCAAACACATTCAAACAAAGCTATTAAAATAATATGAAAGTGAAATGCATTCTACACAGCAAATTGAATTAAATGAAAGTCAAACACATTCATAAAAATCTTTTTGAATTAAGTGAAAGTCAAACACATTAAAACAAAGCTATTTTAATCAAATGAAAGTGAAATGAATTCTTCAAAGCTAATTGAACCAAATGAAGTCAAACACATTAAAAAAAAGCTAATTAAATCAAATGAAAGTGAAATGCATTCTACACAGCAAATTGAATTAAATGCAAGTCAAACACATTCATAAAAAGCTTTTTGAATTAAGTGAAAGTCAAACACATTAAAACAATGCTATTTTAATCATTTGAATGTAAAATGAATTCTACAAAGCTAAATGAATCAAATGAAAGCCAAACACATTCAAACAAAGCTTTATGAATCAAACGAAAGTCAAACATATTTAAACAAAACTATTTGAATCAAATGAAAGTCAAATGCAATCTTCATAGCTAATTGAATCAAATGAAAGTCAAACATATTCAAACAAAGCTTTTTGAATCAAGTAACAGTCAAACACATTAAAACAAAGCTATTTGAATCAAATGAAAGTGAAATACATTCTACAATGCTATTAAAATGAAAGTCAAACACATTCAAATACAGCTTTTAATTCAAATGAAAGAAAAATGCATTCAACAATGCTAATTGAATGAAATGAAAGTCAAACACATTTAGAAAAAGCTATTTAAATCAAATAAAAGTCAAATACATTTAAATAAAGCTTTTTAAATCAAATGAAAGTCAAACACATTCAAACAAAGTTATTTAAATCAAATGAAAGTAAAACGCATTCTACAAAGCTAATTGAATAAAATGAAGGCAAACGCATTCAAACAAAGCTATTTAAATCAAATGAAATTGAAATGCATTATACAAAGCTAATTGAATCAAATGAAAGTTAAACACATTAAATAAAGCAAATGAAATTGAAATGCATTCTACAAAGCTAATTGAATCAAATGAAAGTCAAACACATTCAAACAAAGCTTTTTGAATCAAATGAAAGTCAAGTGCATTTTTCATAGCTAATTCAATCAAATATAAGTCAAACACATTCAAACAAAGCTTTTGAGTCAAATAGAAGTCAAATGAATTATTCAAAGCTAATTAAATCAAAAGAAAGTCAAACACATTCATAAAAAGCAAATCAAATAAAAGTCAAACACATTCAAACAAAACTATTTGATCAAATGAAAGTGAAACACATTCAATCAAAGCTTTTGAATCAAATGAAAGTTAAACACATTCAAACAAAGCTATTCAATCAAATGAAAGTGAAATGCATTCTACAAAGCTAATTGAATCAAATGAAAGTCAAACACGAAATAAAGCTTTTGATTCAAATAAAAGGCAAATGCATTCAATAATGCTAATTGAACCAAATGAAAGTCAAACACATTCAAAAAAGCTTTTTAAATCAAATGAAAGTCAAACACATTCAAACAAAGCAATTAAAATCAAATGAAAGTAAAATGCAATTCAAACAAAGCTATTTTAAATCAAATGAAAGTGAAATGTATTCTACAAAGCTAATTGAATCAAATGAAAGTCAAATGCATTCAACAAAGCTTATTAAATCGAATGAAAGTCAAATGCATTCAATAATGCTTATTGTATCAAAAGAAAGTCAAATGCATTTTTCAAAGCAAATTCAAAATGAAAGTCAAACACATTCAAACAAAGATTTTGAATCAAATAAAAGTCAAATGAACTCTTCAAAGCTAATTGAACCAAATGAAAGTCAAACACATTCAAACAAAGCTTATTAATCAAATGAAAGTCAAATGAATTCTTCATAGCTAATTGATTAAAAAAGTCAAACACATTCAAACAAAGCAAATCAAGAAAGTGAAACTCATCAAAACAAAGCTATTTGAATCAAATGAAAGTGAAATACATTCTACAAGCTAATTAAATCATTGAAAGTCAAACACATTCAAACAAACTTTTGAATCAAATGAAAGTCAAATGCATTGAAAACAAATCAAAGTCAAAAAAGCTTTTTAAATCAAATGAAAGTCAAACACATTCAAACAAAGCAATTAAAATCAAATGCAATTCAAAAAAGCTAAATCAAATGAAAGTGAAATGAAAGCAATGAATCAAATGAAAGTCAAAGCATTCAATTTTAAATCGAATGAAAGTCAAATGAAATTGGAAAGTCAAATGAAAGCAAATTCAATCAAATGAAAGTCAAACATTCAAACAAAGATTTTGAATCAAATAAAAGTCAAATGAACTCTTCAAAGCTAATTGAACCAAATGAAAGTCAAACACATTCAAACAAAGCATATTAATCAAATGAAAGTCAAATGAATTCTTCATAGCTAATTGATTAAAATTAAAGTCAAACACATTCAAACAAAGCTTTATAAATCAAGAGAAAGTGAAACTCATAAAACAAAGCTATTTGAATCAAATGAAAGTGAAATACATTCTACAATGCTAATTAAATCATGTGAAAGTCAAACACATTCAAACAAAACTTTTTGAATCAAATGAAAGTCAAATGCATTAAAAAAACTTACTAAATCAAATGCAAGTGAAACACATTTAAAAAAGCTTTTTAAATCAAATAAAAGTCAAACACATTTAAACAAAGCTTTTTAAATCAAATGAAAGTCAAACACATTCAAACAAAGCGATTAAATTCAAATAAAAGTGAAATGCAATTTACAAAGCTAATTGAATAAAATTAAGGCAAACACGTTCAAAGAAAGCTATTTAAATCAAATGAAAGTGAAATGCATTCTACAAAGCTTATTGAATCAAATGAAGTAGTCAAACACATTCAAACAAAGGTATTTAAATCAATTGAAAGTGAAATGCATTCTAAAAGCAAATTGAATCAAATTAAAGTCAAACACATTAAAAAAAAGCTATTAAAATCAAATGAAAGTGAAATACAATTTACAAAGCTAATTGAATAAAATGAAGGTAAACACATTCAAACAAAGCTATTAAAATAATATGAAAGTGAAATGCATTCTACACAGCAAATTGAATTAAATGAAAGTCAAACACATTCATAAAAATCTTTTTGAATTAAGTGAAAGTCAAACACATTAAAACAAAGCTATTTTAATCAAATGAAAGTGAAATGAATTCTTCAAAGCTAATTGAACCAAATGAAGTCAAACACATTAAAAAAAAGCTAATTAAATCAAATGAAAGTGAAATGCATTCTACACAGCAAATTGAATTAAATGCAAGTCAAACACATTCATAAAAAGCTTTTTGAATTAAGTGAAAGTCAAACACATTAAAACAATGCTATTTTAATCATTTGAATGTAAAATGAATTCTACAAAGCTAAATGAATCAAATGAAAGCCAAACACATTCAAACAAAGCTTTATGAATCAAACGAAAGTCAAACATATTTAAACAAAACTATTTGAATCAAATGAAAGTCAAATGCAATCTTCATAGCTAATTGAATCAAATGAAAGTCAAACATATTCAAAGCTTTTTGAATCAAGTAACAGTCAAACACATTAAAACAAAGCTATTTGAATCAAATGAAAGTGAAATACATTCTACAATGCTATTAAAATGAAAGTCAAACACATTCAAATACAGCTTTTAATTCAAATGAAAGAAAAATGCATTCAACAATGCTAATTGAATGAAATGAAAGTCAAACACATTTAGAAAAAGCTATTTAAATCAAATAAAAGTCAAATACATTTAAAAAAGCTTTTTAAATCAAATGAAAGTCAAACACATTCAAACAAAGTTATTTAATCAAATGAAAGTAAAACGCATTCTACAAAGCTAATTGAATAAAATGAAGGCAAACGCATTCAAACAAAGCTATTTAAATCAAATGAAATTGAAATGCATTATACAAAGCTAATTGAATCAAATGAAAGTCAAACACATTAAAAAAGCTTTTTGAATAAAATGAAATTGAAATGCATTCTACAAAGCTAATTGAATCAAATGAAAGTCAAACACATTCAAACAAAGCTTTTTGAATCAAATGAAAGTCAAGTGCATTTTTCATAGCTAATTCAATCAAATATAAGTCAAACACATTCAAACAAAGCTTTTGAGTCAAATAGAAGTCAAATGAATTATTCAAAGCTAATTGAATCAAAAGAAAGTCAAACACATTCATAAAAAGCATTATGAATCAAATAAAAGTCAAACACATTCAAACAAAACTATTTGAATCAAATGAAAGTGAAACACATTCAATCAAAGCTTTTTGAATCAAATGAAAGTTAAACACATTCAAACAAAGCTATTTCAATCAAATGAAAGTGAAATGCATTCTACAAAGCTAATTGAATCAAATGAAAGTCAAACACGTTCAAATAAAGCTTTTGATTCAAATAAAAGGCAAATGCATTCAATAATGCTAATTGAACCAAATGAAAGTCAAACACATTCAAAAAAGCTTTTTAAATCAAATGAAAGTCAAACACATTCAAACAAAGCAATTAAAATCAAATGAAAGTAAAATGCAATTCAAACAAAGCTATTTTAAATCAAATGAAAGTGAAATGTATTCTACAAAGCTAATTGAATCAAATGAAAGTCAAATGCATTCAACAAAGCTTATTAAATCGAATGAAAGTCAAATGCATTCAATAATGCTTATTGTATCAAAAGAAAGTCAAATGCATTTTTCAAAGCAAATTCAATCAAATGAAAGTCAAACACATTCAAACAAAGATTTTGAATCAAATAAAAGTCAAATGAACTCTTCAAAGCTAATTGAACCAAATGAAAGTCAAACACATTCAAACAAAGCATTATTAATCAAATGAAAGTCAAATGAATTCTTCATAGCTAATTGATTAAAATTAAAGTCAAACACATTCAAACAAAGCTTTATAAATCAAGAGAAAGTGAAACTCATTAAAACAAAGCTATTTGAATCAAATGAAAGTGAAATACATTCTACAATGCTAATTAAATCATATGAAAGTCAAACACATTCAAACAAAACTTTTTGAATCAAATGAAAGTCAAATGCATTCAAAAAAACTTACTAAATCAAATGCAAGTGAAACACATTTAAAAAAGCTTTTTAAATCAAATAAAAGTCAAACACATTTAAACAAAGCTTTTTAAATCAAATGAAAGTCAAACACATTCAAACAAAGCGATTAAATTCAAATAAAAGTGAAATGCAATTTACAAAGCTAATTGAATAAAATTAAGGCAAACACGTTCAAAGAAAGCTATTTAAATCAAATGAAAGTGAAATGCATTCTACAAAGCTTATTGAATCAAATGAAGTAGTCAAACACATTCAAACAAAGGTATTTAAATCAATTGAAAGTGAAATGCATTCTACAAGCAAATTGAATCAAATTAAAGTCAAACACATTAAAAAAAAGCTATTAAAATCAAATGAAAGTGAAATGCAATTTACAAAGCTAATTGAATAAAATGAAGGCAAACACATTCAAACAAAGCTATTAAAATAATATGAAAGTGAAATGCATTCTACACAGCAAATTGAATTAAATGAAAGTCAAACACATTCATAAAAATCTTTTTGAATTAAGTGAAAGTCAAACACATTAAAACAAAGCTATTTTAATCAAATGAAAGTGAAATGAATTCTTCAAAGCTAATTGAACCAAATGAAGTCAAACACATTAAAAAAAAGCTAATTAAATCAAATGAAAGTGAAATGCATTCTACACAGCAAATTGAATTAAATGCAAGTCAAACACATTCATAAAAAGCTTTTTGAATTAAGTGAAAGTCAAACACATTAAAACAATGCTATTTTAATCATTTGAATGTAAAATGAATTCTACAAAGCTAAATGAATCAAATGAAAGCCAAACACATTCAAACAAAGCTTTATGAATCAAACGAAAGTCAAACATATTTAAACAAAACTATTTGAATCAAATGAAAGTCAAATGCAATCTTCATAGCTAATTGAATCAAATGAAAGTCAAACATATTCAAACAAAGCTTTTTGAATCAAGTAACAGTCAAACACATTAAAACAAAGCTATTTGAATCAAATGAAAGTGAAATACATTCTACAATGCTATTAAAATGAAAGTCAAACACATTCAAATACAGCTTTTAATTCAAATGAAAGAAAAATGCATTCAACAATGCTAATTGAATGAAATGAAAGTCAAACACATTTAGAAAAAGCTATTTAAATCAAATAAAAGTCAAATACATTTAAAAAAAGCTTTTTAAATCAAATGAAAGTCAAACACATTCAAACAAAGTTATTTAAATCAAATGAAAGTAAAACGCATTCTACAAAGCTAATTGAATAAAATGAAGGCAAACGCATTCAAACAAAGCTATTTAAATCAAATGAAATTGAAATGCATTATACAAAGCTAATTGAATCAAATGAAAGTCAAACACATTAAATAAAGCTTTTTGAATAAAATGAAATTGAAATGCATTCTACAAAGCTAATTGAATCAAATGAAAGTCAAACACATTCAAACAAAGCTTTTTGAATCAAATGAAAGTCAAGTGCATTTTTCATAGCTAATTCAATCAAATATAAGTCAAACACATTCAAACAAAGCTTTTGAGTCAAATAGAAGTCAAATGAATTATTCAAAGCTAATTGAATCAAAAGAAAGTCAAACACATTCATAAAAAGCATTATGAATCAAATAAAAGTCAAACACATTCAAACAAAACTATTTGAATCAAATGAAAGTGAAACACATTCAATCAAAGCTTTTTGAATCAAATGAAAGTTAAACACATTCAAACAAAGCTATTTCAATCAAATGAAAGTGAAATGCATTCTACAAAGCTAATTGAATCAAATGAAAGTCAAACACGTTTAAATAAAGCTTTTGATTCAAATAAAAGGCAAATGCATTCAATAATGCTAATTGAACCAAATGAAAGTCAAACACATTCAAAAAAGCTTTTTAAATCAAATGAAAGTCAAACACATTCAAACAAAGCAATTAAAATCAAATGAAAGTAAAATGCAATTCAAACAAAGCTATTTTAAATCAAATGAAAGTGAAATGTATTCTACAAAGCTAATTGAATCAAATGAAAGTCAAATGCATTCAACAAAGCTTATTAAATCGAATGAAAGTCAAATGCATTCAATAATGCTTATTGTATCAAAAGAAAGTCAAATGCATTTTTCAAAGCAAATTCAATCAAATGAAAGTCAAACACATTCAAACAAAGATTTTGAATCAAATAAAAGTCAAATGAACTCTTCAAAGCTAATTGAACCAAATGAAAGTCAAACACATTCAAACAAAGCATTATTAATCAAATGAAAGTCAAATGAATTCTTCATAGCTAATTGATTAAAATTAAAGTCAAACACATTCAAACAAAGCTTTATAAATCAAGAGAAAGTGAAACTCATTAAAACAAAGCTATTTGAATCAAATGAAAGTGAAATACATTCTACAATGCTAATTAAATCATATGAAAGTCAAACACATTCAAACAAAACTTTTTGAATCAAATGAAAGTCAAATGCATTAAAAAAACTTACTAAATCAAATGCAAGTGAAACACATTTAAAAAAGCTTTTTAAATCAAATAAAAGTCAAACACATTTAAACAAAGCTTTTTAAATCAAATGAAAGTCAAACACATTCAAACAAAGCGATTAAATTCAAATAAAAGTGAAATGCAATTTACAAAGCTAATTGAATAAAATTAAGGCAAACACGTTCAAAGAAAGCTATTTAAATCAAATGAAAGTGAAATGCATTCTACAAAGCTTATTGAATCAAATGAAGTAGTCAAACACATTCAAACAAAGGTATTTAAATCAATTGAAAGTGAAATGCATTCTAAAAGCAAATTGAATCAAATTAAAGTCAAACACATTAAAAAAAAGCTATTAAAATCAAATGAAAGTGAAATACAATTTACAAAGCTAATTGAATAAAATGAAGGCAAACACATTCAAACAAAGCTATTAAAATAATATGAAAGTGAAATGCATTCTACACAGCAAATTGAATTAAATGAAAGTCAAACACATTCATAAAAATCTTTTTGAATTAAGTGAAAGTCAAACACATTAAAACAAAGCTATTTTAATCAAATGAAAGTGAAATGAATTCTTCAAAGCTAATTGAACCAAATGAAGTCAAACACATTAAAAAAAGCTAATTAAATCAAATGAAAGTGAAATGCATTCTACACAGCAAATTGAATTAAATGCAAGTCAAACACATTCATAAAAAGCTTTTTGAATTAAGTGAAAGTCAAACACATTAAAACAATGCTATTTTAATCATTTGAATGTAAAATGAATTCTACAAAGCTAAATGAATCAAATGAAAGCCAAACACATTCAAACAAAGCTTTATGAATCAAACGAAAGTCAAACATATTTAAACAAAACTATTTGAATCAAATGAAAGTCAAATGCAATCTTCATAGCTAATTGAATCAAATGAAAGTCAAACATATTCAAACAAAGCTTTTTGAATCAAGTAACAGTCAAACACATTAAAACAAAGCTATTTGAATCAAATGAAAGTGAAATACATTCTACAATGCTATTAAAATGAAAGTCAAACACATTCAAATACAGCTTTTAATTCAAATGAAAGAAAAATGCATTCAACAATGCTAATTGAATGAAATGAAAGTCAAACACATTTAGAAAAAGCTATTTAAATCAAATAAAAGTCAAATACATTTAAAAAAGCTTTTTAAATCAAATGAAAGTCAAACACATTCAAACAAAGTTATTTAAATCAAATGAAAGTAAACGCATTCTACAAAGCTAATTGAATAAAATGAAGGCAAACGCATTCAAACAAAGCTATTTAAATCAAATGAAATTGAAATGCATTATACAAAGCTAATTGAATCAAATGAAAGTCAAACACATTAAAGCTTTTTGAATAAAATGAAATTGAAATGCATTCTACAAAGCTAATTGAATCAAATGAAAGTCAAACACATTCAAACAAAGCTTTTTGAATCAAATGAAAGTCAAGTGCATTTTTCATAGCTAATTCAATCAAATATAAGTCAAACACATTCAAACAAAGCTTTTGAGTCAAATAGAAGTCAAATGAATTATTCAAAGCTAATTGAATCAAAAGAAAGTCAAACACATTCATAAAAAGCATTATGAATCAAATAAAAGTCAAACACATTCAAACAAAACTATTTGAATCAAATGAAAGTGAAACACATTCAATCAAAGCTTTTGAATCAAATGAAAGTTAAACACATTCAAACAAAGCTATTTCAATCAAATGAAAGTGAAATGCATTCTACAAAGCTAATTGAATCAAATGAAAGTCAAACACGTTTAAATAAAGCTTTTGATTCAAATAAAAGGCAAATGCATTCAATAATGCTAATTGAACCAAATGAAAGTCAAACACATTCAAAAAAGCTTTTAAATCAAATGAAAGTCAAACACATTCAAACAAAGCAATTAAAATCAAATGAAAGTAAAATGCAATTCAAACAAAGCTATTTTAAATCAAATGAAAGTGAAATGTATTCTACAAAGCTAATTGAATCAAATGAAAGTCAAATGCATTCAACAAAGCTTATTAAATCGAATGAAAGTCAAATGCATTCAATAATGCTTATTGTATCAAAAGAAAGTCAAATGCATTTTTCAAAGCAAATTCAATCAAATGAAAGTCAAACACATTCAAACAAAGATTTTGAATCAAATAAAAGTCAAATGAACTCTTCAAAGCTAATTGAACCAAATGAAAGTCAAACACATTCAAACAAAGCATTATTAATCAAATGAAAGTCAAATGAATTCTTCATAGCTAATTGATTAAAATTAAAGTCAAACACATTCAAACAAAGCTTTATAAATCAAGAGAAAGTGAAACTCATTAAAACAAAGCTATTTGAATCAAATGAAAGTGAAATACATTCTACAATGCTAATTAAATCATATGAAAGTCAAACACATTCAAACAAAACTTTTTGAATCAAATGAAAGTCAAATGCATTAAAAAAACTTACTAAATCAAATGCAAGTGAAACACATTTAAAAAAGCTTTTTAAATCAAATAAAAGTCAAACACATTTAAACAAAGCTTTTTAAATCAAATGAAAGTCAAACACATTCAAACAAAGCGATTAAATTCAAATAAAAGTGAAATGCAATTTACAAAGCTAATTGAATAAAATTAAGGCAAACACGTTCAAAGAAAGCTATTTAAATCAAATGAAAGTGAAATGCATTCTACAAAGCTTATTGAATCAAATGAAGTAGTCAAACACATTCAAACAAAGGTATTTAAATCAATTGAAAGTGAAATGCATTCTACAAAGCAAATTGAATCAAATTAAAGTCAAACACATTAAAAAAAAGCTATTAAAATCAAATGAAAGTGAAATACAATTTACAAAGCTAATTGAATAAAATGAAGGTAAACACATTCAAACAAAGCTATTAAAATAATATGAAAGTGAAATGCATTTTACAGCAAATTGAATTAAATGAAAGTCAAACACATTCATAAAAATCTTTTTGAATTAAGTGAAAGTCAAACACATTAAAACAAAGCTATTTTAATCAAATGAAAGTGAAATGAATTCTTCAAAGCTAATTGAACCAAATGAAGTCAAACACATTAAAAAAGCTAATTAAATCAAATGAAAGTGAAATGCATTCTACACAGCAAATTGAATTAAATGCAAGTCAAACACATTCATAAAAAGCTTTTTGAATTAAGTGAAAGTCAAACACATTAAAACAATGCTATTTTAATCATTTGAATGTAAAATGAATTCTACAAAGCTAAATGAATCAAATGAAAGCCAAACACATTCAAACAAAGCTTTATGAATCAAACGAAATTAAACATATTTAAACAAAACTATTTGAATCAAATGAAAGTAAATGCAATCTTCATAGCTAATTGAATCAAATGAAAGTCAAACATATTCAAACAAAGCTTTTTGAATCAAGTAACAGTCAAACACATTAAAACAAAGCTATTTGAATCAAATGAAAGTGAAATACATTCATACAATGCTATTAAAATGAAAGTCAAACACATTCAAATACAGCTTTTAATTTAATGAAAGAAAAATGCATTCAACAATGCTAATTGAATGAAATGAAAGTCAAACACATTTAGAAAAAGCTATTTAAATCAAATAAAAGTCAAATACATTTAAAAAAGCTTTTTAAATCAAATGAAAGTCAAACACATTCAAACAAAGTTATTTAAATCAAATGAAAGTAAAACGCATTCTACAAAGCTAATTGAATAAAATGAAGGCAAACGCATTCAAACAAAGCTATTTAAATCAAATGAAATTGAAATGCATTATACAAAGCTAATTGAATCAAATGAAAGTCAAACACATTAAAATAAAGCTTTTTGAATAAAATGAAATTGAAATGCATTCTACAAAGCTAATTGAATCAAATGAAAGTCAAACACATTCAAACAAAGCTTTTTGAATCAAATGAAAGTCAAGTGCATTTTTCATAGCTAATTCAATCAAATATAAGTCAAACACATTCAAACAAAGCTTTTGAGTCAAATAGAAGTCAAATGAATTATTCAAAGCTAATTGAATCAAAAGAAAGTCAAACACATTCATAAAAAGCATTATGAATCAAATAAAAGTCAAACACATTCAAACAAAACTATTTGAATCAAATGAAAGTGAAACACATTCAATCAAAGCTTTTTGAATCAAATGAAAGTTAAACACATTCAAACAAAGCTATTTCAATCAAATGAAAGTGAAATGCATTCTACAAAGCTAATTGAATCAAATGAAAGTCAAACACGTTTAAATAAAGCTTTTGATTCAAATAAAAGGCAAATGCATTCAATAATGCTAATTGAACCAAATGAAAGTCAAACACATTCAAAAAAGCTTTTTAAATCAAATGAAAGTCAAACACATTCAAACAAAGCAATTAAAATCAAATGAAAGTAAAATGCAATTCAAACAAAGCTATTTTAAATCAAATGAAAGTGAAATGTATTCTACAAAGCTAATTGAATCAAATGAAAGTCAAATGCATTCAACAAAGCTTATTAAATCGAATGAAAGTCAAATGCATTCAATAATGCTTATTGTATCAAAAGAAAGTCAAATGCATTTTTCAAAGCAAATTCAATCAAATGAAAGTCAAACACATTCAAACAAAGATTTTGAATCAAATAAAAGTCAAATGAACTCTTCAAAGCTAATTGAACCAAATGAAAGTCAAACACATTCAAACAAAGCATTATTAATCAAATGAAAGTCAAATGAATTCTTCATAGCTAATTGATTAAAATTAAAGTCAAACACATTCAAACAAAGCTTTATAAATCAAGAGAAAGTGAAACTCATCAAAACAAAGCTATTTGAATCAAATGAAAGTGAAATACATTCTACAATGCTAATTAAATCATATGAAAGTCAAACACATTCAAACAAAACTTTTTGAATCAAATGAAAGTCAAATGCATTAAAAAAAACTTACTAAATCAAATGCAAGTGAAACACATTTAAAAAAGCTTTTTAAATCAAATAAAAGTCAAACACATTTAAACAAAGCTTTTTAAATCAAATGAAAGTCAAACACATTCAAACAAAGCGATTAAATTCAAATAAAAGTGAAATGCAATTTACAAAGCTAATTGAATAAAATTAAGGCAAACACGTTCAAAGAAAGCTATTTAAATCAAATGAAAGTGAAATGCATTCTACAAAGCTTATTGAATCAAATGAAGTAGTCAAACACATTCAAACAAAGGTATTTAAATCAATTGAAAGTGAAATGCATTCTACAAAGCAAATTGAATCAAATTAAAGTCAAACACATTAAAAAAAAGCTATTAAAATCAAATGAAAGTGAAATGCAATTTACAAAGCTAATTGAATAAAATGAAGGTAAACACATTCAAACAAAGCTATTAAAATAATATGAAAGTGAAATGCATTCTACACAGCAAATTGAATCAAATGAAAGTCAAACACATTCATAAAAATCTTTTTGAATTAAGTGAAAGTCAAACACATTAAAACAAAGCTATTTTAATCAAATGAAAGTGAAATGAATTCTTCAAAGCTAATTGAACCAAATGAAGTCAAACACATTAAAAAAAGCTAATTAAATCAAATGAAAGTGAAATGCATTCTACACAGCAAATTGAATTAAATGCAAGTCAAACACATTCATAAAAAGCTTTTTGAATTAAGTGAAAGTCAAACACATTAAAACAATGCTATTTTAATCATTTGAATGTAAAATGAATTCTACAAAGCTAAATGAATCAAATGAAAGCCAAACACATTCAAACAAAGCTTTATGAATCAAACGAAAGTTAAACATATTTAAACAAAACTATTTGAATCAAATGAAAGTCAAATGCAATCTTCATAGCTAATTGAATCAAATGAAAGTCAAACATATTCAAACAAAGCTTTTTGAATCAAGTAACAGTCAAACACATTAAAACAAAGCTATTTGAATCAAATGAAAGTGAAATACATTCTACAATGCTATTAAAATGAAAGTCAAACACATTCAAATACAGCTTTTAATTCAAATGAAAGAAAAATGCATTCAACAATGCTAATTGAATGAAATGAAAGTCAAACACATTTAGAAAAAGCTATTTAAATCAAATAAAAGTCAAATACATTTAAATAAAGCTTTTTAAATCAAATGAAAGTCAAACACATTCAAACAAAGTTATTTAAATCAAATGAAAGTGAAACGCATTCTACAAAGCTAATTGAATAAAATGAAGGCAAACGCATTCAAACAAAGCTATTTAAATCAAATGAAATTGAAATGCATTATACAAAGCTAATTGAATCAAATGAAAGTCAAACACATTCAAATAAAGCTTTTTGAATCAAATGAAATTGAAATGCATTCTACAAAGCTAATTGAATCAAATGAAAGTCAAACACATTCAAACAAAGCTTTTTGAATCAAATGAAAGTCAAGTGCATTTTTCATAGCTAATTCAATCAAATATAAGTCAAACACATTCAAACAAAGCTTTTGAGTCAAATAGAAGTCAAATGAATTATTCAAAGCTAATTGAATCAAAAGAAAGTCAAACACATTCATAAAAAGCATTATGAATCAAATAAAAGTCAAACACATTCAAACAAAACTATTTGAATCAAATGAAAGTGAAACACATTCAATCAAAGCTTTTTGAATCAAATGAAAGTTAAACACATTCAAACAAAGCTATTTCAATCAAATGAAAGTGAAATGCATTCTACAAAGCTAATTGAATCAAATGAAAGTCAAACACGTTCAAATAAAGCTTTTGATTCAAATAAAAGGCAAATGCATTCAATAATGCTAATTGAACCAAATGAAAGTCAAACACATTCAAAAAGCTTTTTAAATCAAATGAAAGTCAAACACATTCAAACAAAGCAATTAAAATCAAATGAAAGTAAAATGCAATTCAAACAAAGCTATTTTAAATCAAATGAAAGTGAAATGTATTCTACAAAGCTAATTGAATCAAATGAAAGTCAAATGCATTCAACAAAGCTTATTAAATCGAATGAAAGTCAAATGCATTCAATAATGCTTATTGTATCAAAAGAAAGTCAAATGCATTTTTCAAAGCAAATTCAATCAAATGAAAGTCAAACACATTCAAACAAAGATTTTGAATCAAATAAAAGTCAAATGAACTCTTCAAAGCTAATTGAACCAAATGAAAGTCAAACACATTCAAACAAAGCATTATTAATCAAATGAAAGTCAAATGAATTCTTCATAGCTAATTGATTAAAATTAAAGTCAAACACATTCAAACAAAGCTTTATAAATCAAGAGAAAGTGAAACTCATTAAAACAAAGCTATTTGAATCAAATGAAAGTGAAATACATTCTACAATGCTAATTAAATCATATGAAAGTCAAACACATTCAAACAACTTTTTGAATCAAATGAAAGTCAAATGCATTCAAAAAAACTTACTAAATCAAATGCAAGTGAAACACATTTAAAAAAGCTTTTTAAATCAAATAAAAGTCAAACACATTTAAACAAAGCTTTTTAAATCAAATGAAAGTCAAACACATTCAAACAAAGCGATTAAATTCAAATAAAAGTGAAATGCAATTTACAAAGCTAATTGAATAAAATTAAGGCAAACACGTTCAAAGAAAGCTATTTAAATCAAATGAAAGTGAAATGCATTCTACAAAGCTTATTGAATCAAATGAAGTAGTCAAACACATTCAAACAAAGGTATTTAAATCAATTGAAAGTGAAATGCATTCTACAAAGCAAATTGAATCAAATTAAAGTCAAACACATTAAAAAAAAGCTATTAAAATCAAATGAAAGTGAAATGCAATTTACAAAGCTAATTGAATAAAATGAAGGCAAACACATTCAAACAAAGCTATTAAAATAATATGAAAGTGAAATGCATTCTACACAGCAAATTGAATTAAATGAAAGTCAAACACATTCATAAAAATCTTTTTGAATTAAGTGAAAGTCAAACACATTAAAACAAAGCTATTTTAATCAAATGAAAGTGAAATGAATTCTTCAAAGCTAATTGAACCAAATGAAGTCAAACACATTAAAAAAAAAGCTAATTAAATCAAATGAAAGTGAAATGCATTCTACACAGCAAATTGAATTAAATGCAAGTCAAACACATTCATAAAAAGCTTTTTGAATTAAGTGAAAGTCAAACACATTAAAACAATGCTATTTTAATCATTTGAATGTAAAATGAATTCTACAAAGCTAAATGAATCAAATGAAAGCCAAACACATTCAAACAAAGCTTTATGAATCAAACGAAAGTCAAACATATTTAAACAAAACTATTTGAATCAAATGAAAGTCAAATGCAATCTTCATAGCTAATTGAATCAAATGAAAGTCAAACATATTCAAACAAAGCTTTTTGAATCAAGTAACAGTCAAACACATTAAAACAAAGCTATTTGAATCAAATGAAAGTGAAATACATTCTACAATGCTATTAAAATGAAAGTCAAACACATTCAAATACAACTTTTAATTCAAATGAAAGAAAAATGCATTCAACAATGCTAATTGAATGAAATGAAAGTCAAACACATTTAGAAAAAGCTATTTAAATCAAATAAAAGTCAAATACATTTAAATAAAGCTTTTTAAATCAAATGAAAGTCAAACACATTCAAACAAAGTTATTTAAATCAAATGAAAGTGAAACGCATTCTACAAAGCTAATTGAATAAAATGAAGGCAAACGCATTCAAACAAAGCTATTTAAATCAAAAAATTGAAATGCATTATACAAAGCTAATTGAATCAAATGAAAGTCAAACATTCAAAAAATTTTTTTGAATCAAATGAAATTGAAATGCATTCTACAAAGCTAATTGAATCAAATGAAAGTCAAACACATTCAAACAAAGCTTTTTGAATCAAATGAAAGTCAAGTGCATTTTTCATAGCTAATTCAATCAAATATAAGTCAAACACATTCAAACAAAGCTTTTGAGTCAAATAGAAGTCAAATGAATTATTCAAAGCTAATTGAATCAAAAGAAAGTCAAACACATTCATAAAAGCATTA